>NC_057719.1:74235485-74249296 GCF_004010195.1 Chiloscyllium plagiosum
GTGGGGTTCTGTCCCGGTGGTGATTGCAGGGGCGGGATTCAAGGGTGGAGGTGCGGGAAGTGGAGGAGATGCGGTAGAGAGCATCGTCGACTTTGTCGGAGGGGAAATTGTGGTCTTTGAAGAAGGAGGCCAAATTCTACCCCCCCCCCCACCTTTTATCTCAGCCCAGTTGGCACACCAGCTTCATTTCTGAAAAGGGCTTATGCCCGAAACGTCAGTTCTCCTGCTCCTCAGATGCTGCCTGGCCTGCTACGCTTTTCCAGCACCACACTTTTCAACTCTGGTCTCCAGCATCTGCAGTCCTCACTTTCTCCTTGGAAATGTTAACTTTGTTTCTCTCTCCACAATGTTGCAAGACTTGCTGGGTTTTTCCAGCGTTTTATGTTTGTTTAAACCTGACTTAAATTAACATAGAGAAAGTACTCATTGGTTTAGCAACCATAAAAGTGCATAAATATACAGACCGGATGAGATGTATCACAGGCTGTTGAAGGTATCAAGGGAGGAGATAGCAAAGACCTGGCACAGTGGGTCCAAAATTGATTGAGAGGCAAGAAGCAGAGGGTGATCTGAGGGGGATGTTTGTGTGACTGGAAGTAAGTTTCCATTGGCTTCTACAGGACTCAGTGTTTGGGCCCTTGTTCTTTATGGTATACATTAATGATTTATACTTAAATGTAAGGGTCCGACATAAAAATTGGAAGGGTGGTAATTAGCGAAAACGATAGCCAGAAAATATCAACAGACTGTCAGGTGGTTAGAGCCTTGACAAATGGAATTCACCTAGAAAGGTGTGAAGCAAAGCACTTTAAGAAAGCTAATAAGGCAAGGAATTACATTATGGATGGTCAGATCCTGGAAAATACTGAAGATGAGAAGGACCTTGGTGTGCACATTCACAGATCTCTGAAATTGGTTAGCAACGTTAGATCACATGGAATCTGGAGGAGCTAAGTAATAGGATACAAAATTGGCTTAGAGGCTAAAAACAGAGGGCTGGTGGTGGGGAGTTGTTTTTTTTAGACTGGAGGCCTGTGACCAGTGGTGTGATGCAAGGTTCCGTACTGTGACCACTGTTTTTTTGTAATTTATATAAATGATTTAGATGTGAATGTAGGAGGCATTGTTAGTAGGTTTGCAGATGATACTAAAATTGGTGACGTAGTGGACAGTGAAGAAGGTTATCTCCAAGTACAACAGGGCTTGATGTGGGCCAATGTGCTGAGTAGTGACAGATGGAGTTTAATATAGAAAAATGTGAGGTTTTGCATTTGGTAATGCAAATCGTGACAGGACTTGTACAGTTAATTGTAGGGCTCTGGGGTATGTTGCTGAATGAAGAGATCTAGGGGTGCAGGTGCATAGTTCCTTGAAAGTAGAGTCGCAGGTAGACAGAGTGGTGAAGAAGGCGTTTGGTATGCTTGCCTCCATTAGTCAGTGCATTGAGTATAGAAGTCGTGTTGTCATGTTACGGCTGTACAGGACATTGGTGAGACCACTTTTAGAATACTGCTATTAGAATGATGTTGTTAAACTTGGAACGGGTTCAGAAAAGATTTACAAGAATGTTGGGAGGATTGGAGAGTCTTATCAGAAGAGTCTTCGTAGTCTGGGGCCTTTTTCCATGGAGCATTAGAGGCTGAGTGTGATTCATACAGGCATATAAAATCATGAGGGGCATCGATAGAGTGAATAGCCAGCATCTTTTTTTGTCTGCAGTAGAGGAGTCTAAAGCCAGAGAGCATAGGTTTAAGGTGAGAAGGAAAAGATTTAAAAGGGAGCTAAGGGACAACATTTTCATGCAAGGGATGGTACATGTATGGAATATATGTGTGTGGAACAGAGGAAGTGGTGGAGACAGTTACAATTATGCATTTAAAAGGCAACTGGATGGGTACATGAATAGGAAGGGTTTAAAGGGATGTAGGCCAAATGCTGCCAAATAGGACTAGCTCAGTTTAGGATACCTGGTTGGCATGGACGAGTTTAACTGAAGGGTCTGTTTCCATGCTATACAACTTTATGACTCTGTAAGTTGGCAAGGTAAGTAAGTGGTTAAGGCATGTGGGATATAAGTGCTAAGGCAGAGAAATCAAAAGTAGGGAGGTTATTTTAGATCTGTAAAAACACTGGTTAGTCACAACTTGAGTACTGTGTGCAGTTCCAGTCACGTACAGGAAGGAAGTGACTGAACCAGAGAGGGCGCAGAGGAAACTTACCAGGATGCTGCTTCAGCTGAAGAGTCTGAGCTATGAGGAAAGTTTGGATAGGCTGGGGTTATTTTCCCTGGAGCACTAAAGGTTGAGAGGTGACATGTTCAAGATTATTACAGACATATCTAGGTTGGAAAGGAAAGCACACCTTCTATACGAGAAGGGTCAATAAACAGAAGGCATAAACTTATAGTAAGAGGTAGAAGGCAAAGAGGAGAGTTAAGATTTCTTTTCATCCAAATAACGGTGGGAGTCTGGAACCCATTGCATGAGTCAGAAACTCACTCAACCTTGAAACAGTATTTAGGTATTCATTTGTGGTTGCCAGAGCAATGAGCCAAAGCTGAAAATGGCATTTGTGTAGTCAGATCTTTGTTGACTGGCATGGGCATAATGGACTGATTAACTTCTTTCTGTGTTTTAAATACCTATAAGTCAATTAATGTGAATCAGAACCTGGGAATCCTGTATTAGTAGCTCATTTCTTAACTCTCCAAAGCCAATCCTTCATCTCTGAGGCACAAGCAACGAGTGTAAGTCCTGCCCACTTGTCTGAATGGATTTAGCTTCAACACCACTCATCCATAATGGCAGCAATGTGTTCCATATTACAGTAACTCTCACAGGCTCCTGTGACAGCATTTTCGAGATCTTTGACCTCAATTACTGACAGCATCGTCTGCAAGTTTCCTACCAAGTCCCCCAGATGTTGCTGTTCCTTTCCTGTCACTCAGTCAAACTCTGTTTAAGTTGGGTAATTTTGTTTTATCAGTATGGAAAGTTTGATCTTCCACAAAATTAATAGCCTCTTCAGGGCAGTGAGAGTGTTCAAAAGTTAATGACGAACTGAGTAGACGATTGAAACACTCATTTGTACCTCATTTAACAAAGCCTAAAGATGAAAGTCTTGTTCATTTGATTTCTATAGACAATTTTCCTTAACAGCACATCTGCTGGAGCAACTTGAGGCTGCAGAAAGATTCTTAAATTTGGTAGTGTATTCCCTGGGGCTATCACAACAAATTCTACCAACAGCCAACTTTCTGATCATTTTGTCCATAAACAGCATTACCTTAAGTTGAACACTAAAGTCAGATTCTACCAGCCTGTTGTCCTTACCACCCTGCTACGTAGCAGGGAATCCTGGGTCTGCTATAGATGCTGGATGAAAGCTGTGGACCCCTTCCATCAAAGACACCTGACTCATCCTGAAAATTAAATATCAAGGTAATGAGACATAAATTCACTGATGTAAGCAATAGGACCTTTCATCATTCTGGGCTCAACAGCATGAACACTATCCTCCAGAAAAATCCTCTTAGATAGATGGGCTATGTTTCCTGAAGAAGGGCTCATGCCCGAAACGTTGATTCTCCTGTTCCCTGGATGCTGCCTGACCTGCTGCGCTTTTCCAGCAACACATTTTCAGCTCTGATCTCCAGCAGTCCTCACTTTCTCCTATGTTTCTTGTAAGGATGATTACACAATTGTCAAGAAGATCTTCAAATGGGAACTATCTTAGTGCAAGTTATATTATGGCTACAATTTCAAAGGATTTATATCACCCAAAATAAAAATTCTGACTAGATTCTGCACTGCACACCACACCCATGGTTGAGGAAGTACTGCAGCCCGGCAAGCATTGAAATTTGTTTCAGCATGATTTGAGAACTGTCTATGCCAAACAACATTTAAGGTGCCCAGAGAAAGGCCAGATGTGGTGCAGCTGCAGAAGTTTCTTTCATCACCAGAAGTGTCAATATGAAATCCCAATTCTGCAGACTCCTTTATCAGACTTTCCAATTATGAGGAAGCCCATAGAGGGTAATGAAGTAAACTAGAACTTGGACATACTTGAAGACCAGGAGGTTGGATAGTGTTGAATTACTGACATCAAGATTTGTTCTTCTGTGCATGTTCTGGGCATTTCAGTATGTGTCATTGGAGTAATGAAGACAAATGGTTTCATTGTCAATTCTGCTGCAGATTCTGCACCATGGTGTTCAAATCTACATGTATGCTGACACCACCTGGGGGTGACACTACCTTCACCTCTCTGATTCTGTACATACCTCTGCATTAAAAACACCAGGTCTGATTAAGACAGAAAATTTTCCAATTAAAGATTGTAAGACTAAAACCATTGCATTCAGCCACTACTGCAAAGTCCTTTCCACCCTCACCCATTGTCTCAGATTTGATCAACATGATCAACTTCACTGTCCAATTCAGCCATAAATTAACTTTTGATCTTGCATCTCCTCCATCTTTCACATTTAACATTGTCATCAGTTTTGCTCCTGCCTTAGCTTATCTATTGCTGAAATACATATCACCAATGCTTTAAATTCTGCAAGATATAACTTCCAAAGCAGCTCATGCACAGCAATCATATCTTGCAACTGCCATAATCTTGAATTCATAAGGAAGTCTGTTGCCTGAATTCAAACCTACATCAGGTCCCAAACACCATCACCCCTGTGGCCTTGTTCCTCCACTTATCCCTCAAATGCTCGGACTGCACAACCATTGAGAATTCTTCAATCCTAACCTGGACTGTTGACCGAACCCAGACTACGCATTCCTTCACCTACAAGTGAGGATTATGCGTTTAACACCTACCCTATAAGCTCCTCAAGTTTCTGCCTAAACTTCTTCAGTTCTATCCTCCTTAAAACCTACCTCTGACCAAACTTTTAATCACATTTTCTATCATCTGCATTGTCCATTTTTCACTTCATACACACACTCATAACCCCTTTCTTCTGAAGTGCTTTGGCATAGTTAATAGTTTATGTAAGTACAAGTTCCAAGTCTTTGAACAATGAGTTTTAGTGAAATATTCAACTTGTTTAGAGAGTTATTTTTATGGCACCTTTTGGTACACAGTCTACTCACCTGTTTGAATTTTACAGGTGATGGTCCATTTCCAGGGGTCATTGATCTGTACGGGTCAGTTGGTGGGATGGTTGAACATCGAGCTAGTCTCTTGGCAAACCATGGATTTCTGACACTGGCTTTAGGGTATTTTGGCTTTGATGACCTCCCACAGGATTTTACGAATCTTGATTTGGAATATTTCGAAGAAGCTGTGAACCTCTTGAGAAGCCATCCAAAGGTGAGATTTAGAAAATAGTTTTATAAAATAATTTATGAGAAAGTAGAGGAGAAGACTGCAGGTCTATAAGGCTACCCTCTTCAGACACAATGCAGCTATATTTATCATTTCACCCATTGACTCCAATGGCCCCTTCAGTCAAACTTTCCAAGGAGAGGTGTAAGTGAAAAACCTCAAGCCAGATTCTAGAACTTGCCTTGAAATCCCTGAAGGCAGTGAAAGTTATAGTGACTGATATGGCTGCAATTAATTTGGTGAAAATCTATTGCAAGCATGTCCACCAAATGACTCAAAAAACCATCATGTCGAGGCCTTGAGCATTATGAAACACAGAGACACATGTGAAGCATGGGGGAAGGTCCACCAAAACTTTACTAAGGTTAGTATAACTTCCATTCAGAAAGATTGAAGACAAATTGGTTTGAATGTTGAAATCATTACCACAAGGACTAGTTGAGGTGACAACCGTTGTTGCATTCAATGTGAAACTAGATAACAGCATGAGGGACAAAAGAAGAAGGAGTCATCCTTTTTATAAACAATGACATGCCTTTTCTGTGCACAAGTACTTAACAGATAAGTGTCATCCAAATATGGTTTACTATACTTGGTTAAATTTTAAATATTTTTTAAAATGATATTAAAGGATTAGAGAGAGCTAAAGGAGGAGAAACAATTTAACACTGCAGAATATGCAGTTTACAAAATTGAATTTATTTTCACAAAAAGATACATGATTGAGAGAGATTTGATAATGCTTAAATACTGTAGATTTTGAATGTAAAAATTCACCAAAGATTCTTCGACAGCACCTTCCAAACCTACAACCACTTCCATCTTAAAGGACAAGGGCAACAGTTACTTGGGATTACCATCAAGTTCCTCCCCAAGTCATTCATCATTTTGAGTTGGACAAGGTTAAAAAGCACACAACACCAGATTATAATCCAACAGGTTTATTTGGAAGCACTAGCTTTCGAAGCGCTGCTCCTTTAGGTGATTGTAGGGTACTTTGCAACCACCTGATGAAGGAACGGCACTTCAAAAACTAGTGCTTCCAAATAAACGTGTTGAACTATATAACCCGACGTTATGTGATTTTTAACTTCGTCCACCCAATCCAACACCAGCTCGTCCAAATCATTTTGAGTTGGAAATAGTTCACCTTTCTTCACCGTCAGTGGGGCAAAATCTTGGAACTTCCTCCCTATAAGATTTATCGTGCTTTCTCCGTATAGCACATGAACTGCAGCAGTTCAAAAAAGCAGCTTATCACCGCCTTCTTAACAGCAAGTAGGGACGGACAATAGGTGCTGGCCAGCCAGCAATGCTAATGTCCTACAAAGAATTTTAAGAAAATTATTTTATTTGGATGTGATCGCAAACGCGGAAGGCACACGAGCAAAATGATAAGGCCACGAGTGTAAAGAAAACATTGGGATGAGGTAAGCGTATTGCAATCTTTATTGATTTGGAAGTTGAAAATTATGCTTGCTCTCCTGAATGCAATTGCAATACCCCTGTAATGTCAATATAAAATACACACAGAGGAGAAGTCTTTGCAGCTCCTCATGCATAAAACCTAATCTTACCCAAGATAAAGAATAAATGGATGTTGCTAAATTTTTCTTGTATTCATTCATGGGCACTAATGGCTGTGCACAGCAACTATTGCCTGTCACTAGTAGTCCTTGAGAAGGTGGTGATGAGTGACCTTCTTGAACTGCTGCAGTCCATGTAGATCTGCAATGCCAGCGACAGAGAAGGAACATCAATTTATTTCCTAGTTAGGATGATGAATGGCTTGGAAGGGACCGTACAGGTAATACAGTCTGCTGTGCTTCTCCTCAATGATAGGTTTGATAAGGTTTGTCTAAGGAGTCTTAGTTTTTCTGTATGACTGTATAAACAGTACAGTTACATCATTTTATTACCAGGTTAAGGGTCCTGGAATTGGAGCAATAGGAATTTCAAAAGGAGGAGATCTAGTTCTCTCGATGACCACGTTTTTGCCACATGTGATAGCAGCAGTTAGTATCGGTGGATGCAATGCAAACACATTGGGAAATCTGCACTACAAAGACATCACTCTTCCAGGTCTTGGTGTTACTATAGAAAGGGTCAAGTTTCTAGAATCCAAGCTGATCGATATCTCTGAGGTGACAAATGACCCAATGGAGGAAGAAAACAAGGATTGTATTATCCCAATAGAAAAGGCTGAGGGCCATTTTTTGTTTGTGGTTGGAGAAGATGACAAGAATTGGAGAACTCCACTCTATGCTCAGCAGGCTGTTAAAAAACTGAAAGAAAATGGCAAAGAGAATTATGAACTTATTACTTATCCTGAGGCTGGCCATCTCCTGGAGCCCTCATATTTTCCATTTTGCTACGCTTCTTTTCATCGATTGGTGGGACAGCCTGTGGTATGGGGAGGGAAAGTGAAACCACATGCACTGGCACAGATAGATCTGTGGCCAAGGGTGCAGGCATTTCTACGAAAACATCTCGAACATCAGAACAAGTTGTGAAGCTGTTCAGTGTTCGCATTCCAGTATTAGTGAATAAATTGCATTTTCCAGATTTACTTTAATCCAGTTAATTGGTCATAAATGATTTCCTTTTTTTTATAATTATATTTTACTCAAAATTTAAATATGTAATCTATTGTTTTGCAATGCAAAAACTGTAATTTGCTACTGAATTCCAAAACTAACTTTTACCTGCTAGTTACACTTTAGCAATTTTATTGAGGGGTGAAATCATTTTTGCATTAAATCCAAAATTTTCTGTATGAATGCCATTTTTCAAGTGCCTTAGGATAAACTGAATTTTAGTGTTGGTCCTTGAGTCTTTGAAACTAAATATCTGGGGTTGACAAATGCCTTTGGACTTTTATTAATTTAACATAAATGAATAAATATAAAATCATAAACTGAAGAATGCAGAAAAAGAAGATCTTCAGCTTAACAGCAATCAATGCAAAATGTTCACTGTACCAATATATATTGTTTGAAGGGTATCAGATGAATTTTCTCTTCTCTCCCTTTCTTTCAACCAATAAATGCCATTATTAAAAAAATTGTGTACGTGTTCCCAGTCTTGCAGCTTATGTTTTAAGAGTATTTTATTTTCTCCCATTGTAAAAATCCATAATTCAACCTGACTTTGTAAGAAGTGCCCAACAACCAAAGAATCGATCAAACCTCTTCAGATCTCTACACAGACAATGGCTCGAGACTGTTTAGCTGAATCACCTCTGTACATCCAGATTGGCTTCTGCAGGGACCGGCGAACGTGGAGCCTCGTCTATCTGGGATCCTTTCTGCTGATGATTTCTGCAAAAAAATCTGTATTCTTCAGTAAGGTTATTGATGTATGAGGGAGGGTGGGAGACTGATGAAAAGTTTTCTGAAGCTGTCCTAAATTTTGGACAGGAAGCTCAAGAATTTCTTTCTTTTGTTAAATTGGCCATCAGAACATTTAAACTCTCCTCACCCCATACCTCAATTTTTCCATTCCTCCCCATTTTCCCCCAATGCCTTCCCAATCTCCTACCTTTTCTAAAAAATTTTAAGTCTGATGTTTTATCCCATCGCAATGTGTGCGATTTAAAGTTAATTTCTTTTTGCACCTTTTCTTGCAAGTTTCCTTCCTCCAATCCATTCTTGTTTCCCCCCACCCACATCCCTGAGTCCCGTCACCAGTCTCCCTTCAAACCATCTCTCCCCCTCTCAACCCCATGTTTCTCATTCTCTCTGAAAGGAAATGCTGTCACATCTTTCAGAATAGCCACCTTTCTGTTGAACATTGATTGAGCCAATCACACCCAGCTTAAAAGTCCAATCTAAGATTTCATTTGTCTTCGGCTGAACAAATTTCTCCCCACAATTCACAATTATCTTTTCAGCAATGTAAATTGGTGCTTATTATCTTTTTAAGGTAGCTTGCCTTGCAGTTATGTTCTTTTCTTTTAACTTACCATGTAATATCTTATTTACTTCAATATTATCCTGTTCAGTCACCTTTCTAGTTGTCTGAACTTGTTTGAAATTTCATTATTTGAGACTGTTGAAACTATCTGTTTTGTTCCTAGATATTTGTGTTAGTGTTTTTCAGCTACACATAGATCCTTGTTTTCTTACACTGCATCTTTAAATATAATCCTTCTATATGTGGATTGCAATTTTAGTAAATGGTGACAGTTTTGTTGTGGGGCTGAAAATGGCAGGCAGCTATGATATATCTGATATAATTTTGAGGCAGCATAATAGCTCAGTGGTGAGCACTGTTGCCTCACAGACTTGGGTTCAACTCTACCCGGGCGACTGGAGTTTGCATGCTCTCCCTGTATCTGTGTGAGTTTCCTCCCACAGTCCACAGATATGCAGGTTAGTGGATTGGCCATGCTAAATTGCCCATAGTATTCAGGCTGTAGAGGTTGGGTGGATTAGCCATGGGGAATGCAGGGCTGGGTAGGGGGTTGGGCCTGGGTGAGATGCTCTTTGGCCGTTTGGTGTGGGCTTGATGGGCCAAGTGGCCTGCTTCCGCACTGTAAGAATTCTATGAGGTATGACAGACATCAGGTAGAAATACAATTGAGAATCCAGCTGAATATAAGTTAAGAGTCAAAAGAGTGTGGTGTTGGAAAAGCACAGCTGGTCATGCAGCATCCGAGGAGCAGGAGAGTCGCGTTTCGAAGATAAGCTCTTCATCAGGAATGCCAGCACCACACTCTTCTAATGTGATTGCCAGCATCTACAGTCCTCATATTCTCCTAGCTGAATATAAGTAAAGAGGGGACCTGAGAAATCAAATAAGAGAAGAGGCGAGTATGAATAGAGACTAGCACCCAACATTAAAGGAAACTTCCAAATCTTCTATAGGTATATAAATAGGAAAAGGGTAATTAAAAGAGGAATAGGTTTGATCAGAACCCAAAAAAGGGATTTAAAAACAAGGCAGCAGCATAATTGCTTATGTCACTACTTTGGATCTGTCTTTATCAAGGAATGACGTGGAGGTGCCGATGTTGGACTGAGGTGTACAGATTTAAAAATCACGCAACACCAGGTTATAGTCCAACAGGTTTTGTTTGGAAGTACCGGCTGTCAGAGCGCTGCTCCTTCATCAGGTAACTAGTGGGACGGGATCATAAGACACAGAATTTATAGCAAAAAGTCACAGTGTCATGCAATTAAAATGGTACAGTGAACTAATCTAAATTACTGTTAAGTCTTTCATCTTTTAGAATGGGTTGCAGGTTTCGGTTCATTCATATGTAAGTCCTGGAACTACTTTTAAATCACAGTCTTGAGATAACTTAAAGCTTTATAAAAAAACAGTGACATCTCAGCTCAGATAATGTATTAAAGGTGTGAGGTTAGAGTTTGTATCCCAAACTTGAGTCAGACTGGTTCTATTTCCAAAGTAGAACCAGGTATCCTAAATTGAACTAGTCCCATTTCCCTCTAAGTCCTTACTATTCACGTACCTTCTAAATGTCCCTTGGTTTTCCTGATATACACAAATGATCTGGAGTTTTATGTACATAGCACAAATTCAAAATTGTGGATGACCCAATGCTTGAAAGCATTGCAAACCCCAAGAATAGTATGGAACCTCAAAAGTATCCAGGTAAATTACCGGAATGGATACATGACGGATGGAAGTCTGACACTGAGGAATGTGAGGTGATTCATTTTGGTGGGAAGAAAATGATGAGACAGTATAAAGGGTACAACTGTAACGGATACAAGAGCAAAGGGGGCTGGAAGGGTTGAGAGAGCAATTAATAAAGCATATAATGTCCTGGGCTTTATTAATGGAAACATAGAGCACGTGAGAAAGGGGGTTCATTTTGAATGTATGTAAGACACTGACTTGGCCTCAGGCTTTAGGAAGGATGAGAAGGAATTGGAGAATATATAGAAGAGATATGTAAGAATGGTTTCAGGAATGAGGATCATTTATTATGAAGGTAGATTGAAGAAGTTAATACTGTTTAAAATCTTGAGGAACGTGGACATTGTTTCCTCCTACTGTCCATATCAAGCTCTTCAATAGACACTTAAGCTTTGAGCATCTCCTTTAGCAGTCTTTAGTCACTGTGATCAATAATCAATGCTGGTTCATGAAGGAGGGTTCCAGTCGAGTGAAGGAAGGACCTGAGGGAACCTCTTCATCCCACCTGGTGAGCCAAAAGATCTTGTGTAACCTACAGCTGATAGGCTTGGCATCTACAAATTGGTGGACTGTTATTTGCTTGGATAGGAATTATTGCCTTGTTTGCTTTTATCTAGAAACTACCATGAAGGTATTGTTCAGCACAATATTATTGACATTCACTTTTGATAGGTTTTGTGTTTGGCATACTTCTATTTATGAAGATATTTTTGTGTGAGAATTTGAATTTAGTGAAAAGTAATAACTGCCTCAGTTGTCAAATAAAACTGGAGCCATAGAACAGTACCATCAGTCATTTGGCCAGTGCAGGGACTCCAGATTCCCACAACAGCAACTCAGCTCATTCTGAAGAAGGATCACTGGTTCCAAATCATTGACTCTGCTCTGCCTCAACAAATGGTGAATGCAACAAAATAAACAAAGTCTTGAACTTGCTAGCTAATTATTACAAAGTCGAAAGAGTGTATGGTCACTTTAAGACTAGAAGTGTTTTTCTGAATTTAAGGTACAGGAACTGCTGCCAGTACACAGAACAGCTAAGAGATAGGCTGTTCCAAAATGGACACATGTAACACTTGGCTGTTAGATGGTTACCTGAGTCTTGGTTGCTGGTTTGACAATAGGTTCAGAAAAGATTTACAAGGATGTTGCTCGGGTTGGAGGATTTGATCTACAGGGAGAAGCTGAATAATCTGGGGCTGTTTTCCCTGAGTGTCGAAGGCTGAGGGGAGATCTTCTAAGTGGTTTATAAAATCATGAGGTGCACAGATAGGATAAATAGACAAAGTCTTTTTCCTGGGGTGGTCCAGAATTGAGGGCATAGATTTAGGGTGAGAGGGGAAAGATATAAAAGGGACCTAAGGGGCAACCTTTTCACACACAGGGTGGTGCATGTATGGAATGAGCTGCCAGAGTAAGTGGTGGATGTTGGTACAATTGCAACATTCAAAAGGCATCTGGATGGGCATATGAATAGGAAGTGTTTAGAGGGATATGGGCCAAGTGCTAGCAAATGGGACTAGATTAGGTTGGAATATCTGGTCGGCATGGACGAGTTGTACCAAAGGGTCTGTTTCCGTGCTGTATATCTCTAAGACTCTAATTCAAATTTAACCAGTTAATTTAAATTATACCCAGGATACCAAAACCCAGTTGAGATTGAATTCATTGTATTGACAACATCGGATGAATGAGAGGGTACGATGTTGGGGATCTAAAAAATGAGAGCATTTCGAAGCTTGGTCAGAGCAACTGTCAACCAAAGAAATAAACATCTCGCTGTCAAAAAAAATCTCAGAAGGCACAATCTATCAAAAGGTATCTTTTCCAATAAAAGCTGTAAGAAGTAAGAAATGACCCAGGGAGAAAAAAGCAGAATCGGAAGGACAGATGGAAGTAACTGATTTGGAAGACCAGACGGAAGACAGCATAAGAGACCGTAGGGACTTTGAGAGATCAAGTTAATGTCATGCTTAATAGTTGTATTATTCCAGCAGCATTTTAATAGAGTCGGGAGTCAGATAATGATTAATTAAGAAAAGGGAGCTCAGACTTCTTAGTATTGTTTGTTTAGTGTTCACTGTTAGAGTTAGGAAAATAAGTTGCTTTTTTTAAACAATGGAAATCAGGGGTTTCCTTTCACTCACATTTTGAGCAGATTATGAGGGGAGGCGAGCTTTTCCAAGGATTTTAGTTTTAATTAACACAGGGTTTTGATCTCCCTGTCATAACACCAAACATCAAGCTTTCGGGAGAATCTCCCACCCAACATGGAAATTAAAGGTCACAAACAGAATAAGACACAAGACAACACGTATAGACACAAAATTTTAAATTATGACCTTTATTGGTAAAAGAACCAGTGGGAAGGGAACTATTCCAACAATACAGACTAGATAGTAGTTGCTGGATTAGTGGTGCTGGAAGAGCACAGCAGTTCAGGCAGCATCTGATGAGAAGTAAAATCCACGTTTCGGGAAAAAGCCCTTCATCAGGAATAAAGGCAGAGAGCCTGAAGCATGGAGAGATAAGCTAGAGGAGGGTGGGGGTGCGGAGAAAGTAGCATAGAGTACAATAGGTGAGTGGGGGAGGGGATGAAGGTGATAGGTCGAGGGCGGAGTGGATAGGTGGAAAAGAAGATAGGCAGGTAGGACAAGTCATGGGGACAGTGCTGAGCTGGAAGTTTGAAACTAGGGAAGGGGAAATGAGGAAACTGTTGAAGTCCACATTGATGCCCTGGGGTTGAAGTGTTCCGAGCGGAAGATGAGGCGTTCTTCCTCCAGGCATCTGGTGGTGAG
>NC_057719.1:74250316-74284317 GCF_004010195.1 Chiloscyllium plagiosum
GAGATGTGTTGGAGGGCATCTTTAACCACGTGGGAAGGGAAATTGCGGTCTCTAAAGAAGGAGGCCATCTGGTGTGTTCTGTGGTGGAACTGGTCCTCCTGGGAGCAGATACGGCGGAGGAATTGGGAATACGGGATGTCCTGGGCCTCCTTCACTGCCACTCCCTCACCACCAGATGCCTGGAGGAAGAACGCCTCATCTTCCGCCTCGGAACACTTCAACCCTAGGGCATCAATGTGGACTTCAACAGTTTCCTCCAATGCTGCCTGATCTGCTGTGCTTCTCCAGCACCACAGTCTTGACACTGATTAGGGATAGTCAACATGGCTTTGTGAATGGGAAATCTGGTCTCATGAACTTAATCGATTGAATTTTTTGAAGAAGTGCCAAAGAAGATTGATAAAGGCAGAGTAGTGCACTTTGTCTGTATGGACTTCAGTAAGGCATTCCACAAAGTTCCATTTGGTGGACTGGTTAGCAAGCTGAGATCATTTGGAATACAGGGTGAACTAGCCATTTGGATACAAAGTTGGCTTGAAGGTAGGAGACAGAGGGTGGTGGTGGAGGGTTTTTCAGACTGGAGATCTGTGACCAGTGATGTGTTGCAAGGATCAGTGCTGAGTCCACTGCTTTTCATCATTTATATAAATGACTTGGATGTGAACATAGGAGGTTTAGCTCGTTAGTTTGCAGATGACATCAAAATTGGAGGTGTAGTGGACAGTGAAGAAGGTTACCTCGGAGTACCATGGGACCTTGATCAGATGGGCAAATGGGCAGAGGTGTGGCAGATGGAGTTTAATTTTGATAAATGTGAGGTGCGGCATTTTGGTAAAACAAATCAGGACAGGAATTATACACTTCATGAGAAAGTTTGGGCAGTGTTGCCAAATAAAAAGCCGTTAGGTGCAGGTTCTTAGTTAATTGAAAAGTGGAAAGGGTACTGATAAAGGCGTTTGGTACAGTTGCCTTTATTGTTCAGTACATTGAGTATAGGAGTTGTGAGGTCATGTTGCAGTGGTACAGAATATTGGTGAGGTCACATTTTGAATGCTGTGTTCAATTCTCATCTCCCTGCTATTGGAAAAATGTTGTGAAACTTGAGAGGGTTCAGAAAAGATTGACAAATATGTTGCCAGGGTTAGAGGGTTTGAACTATTGGGAGAGGCTGAAAAGGCTGGAGCTGTTTTCCCTGGAGTGTCAGAGGCTGAGGAGTGACCTTATTGAGGTTTATAAAATCATGGAGGGCATGGATAGGATGAATTGTCAAGGTCTTTTCCCCAGGTTAGGGGACGTTCAAAACTAGAGGGCATAGGTTGAAGATGAGAGGGGAAACATTTAAAAAGGACCTACAGGTTAACCTTTTCATGTAAAGTGTGATGTGTGTATGGAATGAGCTGTCAGAGGAGGTAGTTGAGGCTGGTAGAATTAGAACATTTAAAGGGATTTGGATGAGTACATGAATAGGAACAGTTTAGAGGGATATAAGCCAAATGCTGGCAAATGGGACTAGACTTAATTTATGATATTTAGTCAGCATGGACAAGTTGGACCGAAGGGTCTTTACCACGCTTTATATCTCTGTCACACTATCTGTTCATAACATGGTCCATGTGTAGTACTGGCCCATAGTGAGGATGGTTTTTATTTATTGTGTGGACCCAGGACTGTGCTAAAGATAATCAATTCAGAACACATCTACCTGCGCAAACTGTACATCCATAAGGTGTTTTGAGCCATTAGCAATGGCAGATTCAGTTAAACATGAAAATTACAGCATGTAAGGTATACACTCAAATTTACAGATTCTGTTCACTACAGTTGTACATATTAAATGCATACTAATTTTGAACAAGTTTTTGTTTATAATGCAATATCACTTGAATGGTCAACTTCATAGTTGCGGTTCTGGAATCCACATTATAGGAGCGATGTGATTGCATTGGAGAGGGTGCAGATGGGTGCATTTCTCCATCAGATGTTTTTCTGTGAATCTGTGCTCAATCCCTCAAGCCATGATAGAAATTTGGTCAGATGAGGCAGTAATGCTTTTAATAATCCTGTTAATACCTTAGATCAAGCAACTCAAAACTGGCCACCTTGACTGTGGGCCAAAGGTAGTAGCATTAATGCCTCTAATAAACCTATTAATACCTTAGATCAAGCAAGGATTCTGGGTAATCCAAGATGGAGGACAGGAAAAATTTCTGGCTGTAACAGCTGCTCCTTATTTGAGGTATTTTAGGGCTGGAGGTGATTTCCTCGAATTGTAGGAGCAACAATTACTGTTTTTTATACTATTGCATTGTTTTGGAATTTTGGAAAAAAAAAGTCAAACAACAGCAGTTTTAAAAGGGAGAAGAACAGACAAAGGAAGCACAAGGTGAGTTCATTGCAGGGGGGGTAAGAGAGAGAGAGAACGAAACTGCAGTTACTGCCTTTACTGATTGAATTCATGTATCGCTGGATATCGGAGTGCATCTGGGAAAATTAACAAACAGTGAAATTCACAACTGATCTTGGAGGAACTGTTGGGCGAAGTTCACAGCACAGAATCAGATAAGTTAATTGTTTTAAGTGTGGCCTACAGAGAATCTGCAGGTGAGGTGCCGGAAGACTGGAGGTTGGCTAACATGATGCCACTATTTAAGAAGGGTGGTAAGGACAAGCCAGGGAACTATAGACAGTGAGCCTGACGGTGGTGGGCAAGTTGTTGGAGGGAATCCTGAGGGACAGGATGTACATGTATTTGGAAAGGCAAGGACTGATTAGGGATAGTCAACATGGCTTTGTGCATGGGAAATCATGTCTCACAAACTTGATTGAGTTTTTTGAGGAAGTAACAAAGAGGATTGATGAGGGCAGAGGGGTAGATGTGATCTATATGGACTTCAGTAAGGCGTTTGACAAGATTCCCCACGGGAGACTGATTAGCAAGGTTAGATCTCGCAGAATACAGGGAGAACTAGCCATTTGGATACAGAACTGGCTCAAAGGTAAAAATCACACAACACCAGGTTATAGTCCAACAGGTTTAATTGGAAGCACACTAGCTTTCGGAACGACGCTCCTTCATCAGGTGATAGTGACTATCACCTGATGAAGGAGCGTCGCTCCGAAAGCTAGCGTGCTTCCAATTAAACCTGTTGGACTATAACCTGGTGTTGTGATTTTTAACTTTGTACACGCCAGTCCAACACCGGCATCTCCAAATCATGGCTCAAAGGTAGAAGACAGTGGTGGTGGAGGGTTGTTTTTCAGACTAGAGGCCTGTGACCAGTGGAGTGCCACAAGGATTGGTGCTGGGTCCTCTACTTTTTGTCATTTACATAAATGATTTGGATGCGAGCATAAGAGATACAGTTAGTAAGTTTGCAGATGACACAAAATTGGAGGTGTACTGCACAGCGAAGAGGGTTACCTCACTCAGATTACAACAGGATCTTGACCAGATGGGCCATTGGGCTGAGAATTGGCAGATGGAGTTGAATTCAGATAAGTGTGAGGTGCTGCATTTTGGGAATGCAAATCTTAGCAGGACATATACACTTAATGGTAAGGTCCTAGGAAGTGCAGGTTCATAGCTCCTTGAAAGTGGAGTCGCAGGTAGATAAGATAGCAAAGAAGGCGTTTGGCATGCTTTCCTTTATTGGGCAGAGTATTGAGTACGGGAGTTGGGAGGTCATGTTCCGGCTGGTACAGGACATTGGTTAGGCCACTGTTGGAATATTGTGTGCAATTCTGGTCTCCTTCCTATTGGGAAGATGTTGTGAAACTTGAAAGGGTTCAGAAAAGATTTACAAGGATGTTGCCAGGGTTGGAGGATTTAAGCTATAGGGAGAGGCTGAACAGGCTGGGGCTGTTTTCTCTGGAGTGTCAGAGGCTGAGAGGTGACCTTATAGAGGTTTATAAAATCATGGGGGGCATGGATAGGATAAATAGGCAAAGTCCTTTCCCTGGGATCAGGGAGTCCAGAACTAGAGGGCATAGGTTTAGGGTGAGAGGGGAAAGATATAAAAGAGACCTGCAGGGCAACTTTTTCACACAGAAGGTGGTATGTGTATGGAATGAGCTGCCAGAGGAAGTGGTAAAGGCTAGTACAATTGCAACATTTAAGAGGCATTTGGACGGGTATTTGAATAGGAAGGGTTTGGAGGGATATGGGCTGGATGCTGGCAGGTGGGACTAGATTGGGTTGAGATATCTGGTCGGCGTGAACAGGTTGGACCGAAGGATCTGTTTCCGTGCTGTACGGCTCTACAATTCTACGACAAGGGAATACCACCACCTGCAAGTTGCTGTCCAAGTCACTAGCCATTCTGAGTTGGAAATATATTGCAGATCTTCAGCAATACTTTCAGCAGAGTCTCCCATCTTTCCTCACACACCATTAACTGTCCAACCTCACTGAAGAATCCACATTTCTTGCAAAGATTGGCAGCAGAAAGCATCCTAGAGGGATGAGGCTCACTTTAGGTGTCAACATCACGTTCTCCTTTACACGCAGAAGCCAATCTGGATGCACAGAGGTCTTCCGCAGCTCTTAATAGGTGGTTTAGCTAAACAGTCTCTAATCATTCACTCTGTAGGTTTGCAGAGGTTTGATCTATTCTTTGGTTGTGCACTTTTTACAAAGTAAGTTTGGATTATAGGTTTTTACAATGGGAGAAAAAAATACTCTCAAACATAATCTTTGTATCATCGATAGTGACAGGTAAGGTGCTGGAAGACTGCAGGTTGGCTAACATGGTGCCACTATTTAAGAAAGGTGCGAAGGAAAATCCAGGGCAATACAGACCAGGCAGCCTGACATCAGTGGTCCCCAAGTTGTTGGAGGGAATCCTGAGGGACAGGATTTACATGTATTTGAAATGCAAGGACTGATTAAGGATAGTCAACATGGCTTTGTGCGTGGGAAATCCTATCTCACTAACTTACGATTGGGTTTTTTGAAGAAGTAACAAAGAAGATTGATGAGGGCAGAGTGATGGATGGGATCTATATGGACTTCAGTAAAGCATTCGACAAGGTTCCACATGGCAGCCAAGTTAGCAAGGTTAGATCAAATGGAATACAGGGAGAACTAGACATTTGGATACAGAACTGACTCGAAGATAGAAGACAGAGGGTGGTGGTGGAGGGTTCCTTTACACACTGAGAACCTGTGACCGGTGGTGTGCCACAAGGATTGGTGGTGGGTCCACTGCTTTTTGTGATTTTTAAAAATGATTTGGATGTGAACAGAGGAGGTATAGTTAGCAAGTTTGTAGATGACACCAAAATTGGAGGTGTAGTGGACAGCGAAGGTTACCACAGAGTACAACAGGATCTTGATCAGATGGGCGAATGGGCTGAGGAGTGGTAGATGTACTTTCATTTAGATAATTGTGAGGTGTTTAATTTTGGAAAGGCAAATTAGAGCAGTTTGTATACACCTAATGATGTTGGGGGTGGGGGAGGGAATCAGTTATAGGGGACATTAGAAAATCAAAATTAAAGCAGGAGGTAAGAGTACATGTTAGCAATGTGGCAGATGGTTACCAGACAATAAAGGTGAGGGACAGAAAGGTGAATATCTTAATGCACCATGGAATTCTTAAAAAGTAGGGAAATTTACCAGTGGAACAATTTTAAAAGTTTTGTATTTAAGTGCATGAAGCATTCAAAATAAAGTGGATCAACTAATCATGCAGATAGATGTAAATGGGTACAATATAATTGGGATTATGGAGACTTAGCCATAGGCTGACCATGGATGGGAACTGAGTGTCCATGGTGGTCAGTATTTAGGAAGGACAAGCAAAAAGAAGAAATGGTGGAGTGGCATTGCTGGTTAAAGAGAAAATTAACACAATAGTGATGAAATATATTAGCTCTGACAGGGTGGAGTCTACATGGGTTGAATTGAGAATACCAAGGGGCAAAACAAATTAGAGGATGTCCTATATAGACCACAAACTGATTGGCCCCAAGGTCCCGCACTTCCCGCGGGAGCCTGTGCCCCACAACCTGAGCCGCCTCCGGAATTTTAATTTTGTTCCCTTCCAGGGGGTAAAAAGGCGGGCCCTGTATAGACTGCTGCTGCACACCGTCCACCTCTTCTCCCTCATCCACCGTCTGGACACGCCTTGGCATGCCCATTTGCCACCGGGTGGTGGGGATCTCCAGTGGAGGACTCTCTACGTGGGAGTCCTCCCCCTTTCTCTCAGGGATCTGGGGTGGAGGGTGCTGCACACAGCAGTCCCCTGCAACCGCTCCTGATCTTCGGGCACCCGGTACGGAGGAGGGAGGGGAGATCTGAAGACCTCCTCGTAGGTCTGCTCCTGGGCCTGGCCAAACTGGCCATCAATATCTGACAGAACAACTCGAGAGCAGGCCATCTTAGACTGGGTACTGTGTAATAAGAAGGGAATCATGGTCAGTCTAGCTGTGCAAGACCCATTGGGATTGAGTGACCATAACATGATGGAATCTTTTAATATATCAAGATGGAGAGTGAGATAGTTGATTTGGAAACTAGGGTGCTGAATCTTAATAAAGGAAACTATGATGATATGAGGCATGAGTTGGCCTTGATAGATTGGGGAGAGTTACTTAAAGGGATGACAGCAGAGAGGAAGTGGGAAACATCAAGTAACACATGGGAGAAACCGCAACAACTGTTTATTCTTATCCGGCACAAAAGCAAAATGGGTAAGGCGGCCAATCCACAGATTACAAAGGAAATTAGCGATAGTATCTGACCCAAGGAAGAAGCATACAGATTGGCTAGGAAAAATAGTAGATCTAGATGATTGAGAGCAGTTTATAATTCATTAAAGAGCGATGAAGGAGAAACTACAGTTTGAAAGAATGCTTACAGGGAATATAAAGACTGACACTAAGAGTTTCTATAGATACGTGAAAAGAAAGAGATGAGTGAAGAAAATGTAAATCCCAACAGACAGAAATGGGGGAATTTATAATAGGGGTCAAAGAAATGGCTGTGCAACTGAATATGGACTTTGGTTCAGTCTTCACAAAAAAGGACACAAATTAGATACCAGAAATGTTGAATGCAAGATTTAGTGAGAGGGAAGAACTGAGGGAGATCAATATTAGTAAAAGAATGGTGCTGGGAAAATTGAGGGGATTGAAGGCGGATAAATCCCCAGGGCTTGATAATCCACATCCAGATTACTTAAGGAAGTGGCTCCAGAAATAGTGGATGCATTGGTGGTCAACTTCTAGGATTCTAGAGACTCTGGAAGAGTCCCTGCAGTTTTGAAGGTACCTAATGTTTCACCAATATCCAAAAGGGAGGTAGAGAGAAACCAGGGAATTACAGACCAGTAAGCCTAACATCGGTTGCAGGGAAAATCCTCAAATCCATTATCAAGGACCTTATAGTAGAGCATTTAGAAAGCAGTGGCAGAATCATACAGTGTCAGCATAGATATATGAAGGCAAAATCATGCTTGACAAACCTGTTGGAATTCTATGAAGATGTAACTTGTAGAATTGACAAGGGGGAGCCAGTTGACGAGGTATATTTGGAAAGCTTTTGACAAAGTCCCACATAAGAGATTATTGTGCAAGATTGGGGAAAGTGTTTTAAGATGGAGAGAAAACTGGTTGGCAGAGAGGAAACAAAATGTAGGAATTAATGGGTCCTTTTCAAATTGACAGGCAGTAACTAGTGGGGTGCCACAGGAATCAGTGCTGGGATCCCAGCTATTCACAATAAATATTAATGATTTAGATGAGGGAAGAAAATACAACACTGAAAGTTTGCAGATGAAACCAAGTTGGGTGCTTGGATGTGATGAGGATGCAGAGATCCTTCAGCATGATCTAGACAGGTTGGGCGAGTGGGCAGATGCAGTAAAATTTGGATAAATGTGAGGTCATTCACTTTGGAAGCAAAAACAAGACGACAGATTACTAAGTGAATGGCTGTAAATTGAGACAGGGAATGTGCAGTGGGACCTGAGTGTTCTTCTGTACTGGTTGCTGAAAGCAAGCATGCAGGTGCAACAGGCAGTAAAGAAAGCAAATGGTATGTTGGCCTTCATTGCAAGAAATCACTTACATGAATGACAAAAATTAGTGGACCCAGCACCGATCCTTTTGGCACACGACTGGTCACAGGCCTCCAGTCTGAAAAGGAACCCTCCACCACCACACTATGTCTTCTAACTTGGAACCAAATCTGTATCCAGATGGCTAGTTCTCCCTGTATACCATGTGACCTAACCTTGCAAACCAGTTTACCATGAGTAACCTTGTTAAACGCCTTACTGAAGTCCATATAGATCACGTCAACCGTTCTGCCCTCATCGATCCTCTTCATTACTTCTTCAAAAAACTCAATCAAGTTAGTGAGACATGATTTCCCAAACACAAAGCAATATTGACTATCCCTAATTATTCCTTGCCCATCCAAATACATGTAAATCTTCTCCCTCAGGATTTCCAACCAAGGGGCAGCACAGCAGCTCAGTGGTTAGCACTGCTGCCTCACAGCGCCAGGAACCAGAGTTCAATTCCTGCCTTGGTCGACTGTCTGTGTGGAGTTTGCACATTCTCCCTGTGTCTGCGTGGGTTTCCTCCCATAATCCAAAGATATGCAGGTCAGGTGAATTGGCCATGATAAATTTCCCATAGTGTTAGGTGCATTAGTCAGGGTTAAATATAGGGTAGGGGAATGGATCTGGGTGGGTTACTCTTCGGAGGGTCGGTGTGGATTTGTTAGGCCAAAGGGCCTGTTTCCTTACTGTGGAGAATCTGATCTAATTCAAAAGAAACTTGCCCATCACCGATGTCAGGCTCACCAGTCTATAGCTAAGAATGTGTTGCTGGAAAAGCGCAGCAGGTCAGGCAGCATCCAAGGAGCAGGAGAATCGATGTTTCAGGCCTGAGCCCTTCTTCAGGAAAGGGCTCATGCTCGAAACATCGATTCTCCTGCTCCTTGGATGCTGCCGGACCTGCTGCGCTTTTCCAGCAACACATTCTCAGCTCTAATCTGCAGTCCTCACTTTCTCCTCACCGGTCTATAGTTCACTTGCCTTTTCTTACCACTTTTCTTAAATAGTGACACCGTGTTAGCCAACCTTCAGTTTTCTGGCACCTCACCGTAACTATTGATGATACAAATATCTCAGCATGGGAGCCAGCAATCACTTCCCTAGCTTCCCAAAGAATTTGAGGGTACACCTGAGCAGGTCTTGGGGATTTATCCAACTTTATGTGTTTTAAGACATCCAGCAGCTCCTCCTCTGTTAGATGGACATTTATTCAAGATTAGAGTAGATTAGATTAGATTACTTACAGTGTGGAAACAGGCCCTTCGCCCCACCAAGCCCACACCGACCCACTGAAGCGCAACCAACCCAGACCCATTCCCTTACATTTCACCCCTTCACCTAACACTACGGGCAATTTAGCATGGCCAATTCACCTAACCTGCACATTTTTGGACTGTGGGAGGAAACCGGAGCACCCGGAGGAAACCCACACAGACACAGGGAGAATGTGCAAACTCCACACAGTCAGTCGCCTGAGGCGGGAATTGAACCCGGGTCTCTGGCGCTGTGAGGCAACAGTGCTAACCACTGTGCCACCCATGTCACCATCTATTTCCTCACATTTTGTATCTTCCATTTCCTTCTCCACAGTAGACATTGATGCAAAATACTCATTTAGTATCTCCCCCATCTCCTGCGGTTCTACACACAGGCAGCCTTGCTGATCTTCAATGTGCCCTATTCTCTTCCTATTTATCCTTTTGTCCTTAGTGTATTTGTAGAATCCCTTTGCATTCTTCTTAACCCTATTTGGCAAAGCTCTCTCATGTCTACATTTTGCCCTCCTGATTTCCCTCTTAAGTACTGCCTACTCCTACTGCTTTTATATTCTTCTAGGAATTCACTAGATCTCTGTTGTCTATCCCTTTTTATTCTTAACCAAAACATCCGTTTCTATAGTCATCTAGCATTCCCTGCACCTACCACCTTTGCCTTTCACCCTAACAGATTATTTTCAGTAGAATCTCTGACCCAACATGGGACCTAAAGTTCAGGAACATAATAAGAGGCAGAACAGACATAACAAGCAGATGCAAGCTTTTAAATTATGACATTTATTGGAAATATTGGGAAGGAAACCAAGAAATATAGACTAGATACTGGTCGTGTCAACTTTCTGCAGTGATTGCTGCTCAATTTGGACATTTGTCACTAGAATTTTCTGTTTTTGAATTCCCCAACCCCTGATAGTCCATTAATTTGTTTAATTGATAAAAAGTGTTGGGCTTTTGCCAATCACACAATGTTAGCTCCAAAATCTTAAATACTAATAGTGAATTCAACTCATCCTGAAACGATCCAAAAATAGTGACAATCTTGCTGAAAGCTTCACATTTAAAAGAAAATGTTTTATCCAGTTAAAATATTGTTCAAATTTGTTAAAATGTAACTGACAGCTGAAAGTGATAAGAGATTTGGAGCAAGATAAGTGACAAGTTACAAGTTTCGGCATAGCAAAACAAGATTTTACACATTTAAATTCAGGGAAAATTAGAATTATCTACAAATTCGGAGAAAACTGTTATGCAAGTTAATGATAAATTAACATGGATTAAGGTAAATCTGGGAAGAATGGAATTTTTCACTAATTAAGTGAAGTCAATACTAAATATTTTTACAACTTGCTCTGATGTTCGAGATGTTTTCGTAGAAATGCCTGCACCCTTGGCCACAGATCTATCTGTGCCAGTGCATGTGGTTTCACTTTCCCTCCCCATAACACAGGCTGTCCCACCACTCGATGAAAAGAAGCATAGCAAAATGGAAAATATGAGGGCTCCAGGAGATGGCCAGCTTCAGGATAAGTAATAAGTTCATAATTCTCTTTGCCATTTTCTTTCAGTTTTTTAACAGCATGCTGAGCATAGAGTGGAGTTCTCCAATTCTTGTCATCTTCTCCAACCACAAACAAAAAATGGCCCTCAGCCTTTTCTATTGGGATAATACAACCCTTGTTTTCTTCCTCCATTGGGTCATTTGTCACCTCAGAGATATCGATCAGCTTGGATTCTGAAAATTTGGCTCTTTCTAAATTAATACCAAGACCAGGAAGAGTGATGTCTTTGTAGTGCAGTTTCCCCAATGTGTTTGCATTGCATCCACCGATACTAACTGCTACTATCACATGTGGCAAAAATGTGGTCATCGAGAGAACTAGATCTCCTCCTTTTGAAATTCCTATTGCTCCAACTCCAGGACCCTTAACCTGAGAAATGATGACAAACAATTAACAAATTAGGTGTCAGTGGGGGAGCACTTTGGGGCCGGCGAACATAATTCTATTAGATTTAAAATAGTGATGGAAAAGGATAGACCAGATCTAAAAGTTGAAGTTCTAAATTGGAGGAAAGCCAATTTTGACAGTATTAGGCAAGAACTTTCAAAAGTTGATTGGGGGCAGATGTTCGCAAGTAAAGAGGGCGGCTGGAAAATTGGAAACTTTCAGTAATGAGGTAACGAGGTATATTCCTGTCAGGGTGAAAGGAAAGGCTGGTAGGTATAGGGAATGCTGGATGACTGAAGAAATTGAGGGTTTGGTTAAGAAAAAGAAGGAAGCATATGTCAGCTATAGAAAGGATAGATCGAGTGAATCCTTAGAAGAGTTTAAAAGCAGTCGAAGTATAGTTAAGAGGGAAATCAGGAGGGCAAAAATGGGACATAAGATAGCTTTGGCAAATAGAATTGAGGAGAATCCAAAGGGTTTTTACAAATACATTAAGGACAAAAGGGTAACTAGGGAGAGAATAGGGCCCCTCAAAGATCAGCAAGGCGGCCTTTGTGTGGAGCCGCAGGAGATGGGGAGATACTAAGCCAGTATTTACTGTGGAAAAGGACATGGAAGATATAGAATGTAGGGAAAAATGCCCATATTACAGAGGTGGTGGTGCTGGATGTCTTGAAATGCATAAAGGTGGATAAATTCCCAGGACCTGATTGGGTGTACCCTAGAACTCCATGGGAAGCTAGGGAAGTGATTGCTTGGCATCTTCCTGAGATGTCTGTATCATCGATAGTCACAGTTGAAGTGCCAGAAGACTGGAGATTGGCTAACGTGGTGCCTCTGTTTAAGAAAGGTGGTAAGGACAAGCCAGGGAACTGTAGACCAGTGAGCACAACGGTCGGTGCTGGGTCCACTACTTTTCATCACTTATATAAATGACTTGGATGTGAGCATAAGAGGTATACTTAGTAAGTTTGGAGATGACACCAAAATTGGAGGTGGAGTGGACAGTGAAGAAGGTTACCTCAGATTACAACGGGATCTTGACAAGATGGACCAATGGGCTGAGAAGTGGCAGATGGAGTTTAATTCAGATAAATGCGAGGTGCTGCATTTTGGGAAAGAAATCTTAGCAGGACTTATACACTTAATGATAAGGTCCTAGGGAGTGTTGCCGAACAAAGAGACCTTGGAGTGCAGGTTCATAACTCCTTGAAAGTGGAGTCGCAGGTAAATAGGATAGTGAAGAAGGCATTTAGTATGCTTTCCTTTATTGATCAGAGTGTTGAGTACAGGAGTTGGGAGGTCATATTGCGGCTGTACAGGACATTAGTTAGACCACTGTTGGAATATTGCATGCAATTCTGGTCTCCTTTTCTAACGGAAAGATGTTGTGAAACTTGAAGGGGTTCAGAAAAGATTTACAAGGATGTTGCCAGGGTTGGAGGATTTGAGCTATTGGGAGGGGCTGTACAGGCTGGGGCTGTTTTCCCTGGAGCGTCAAAGGCTGAGGGGTGACCTTATAGAGGTTTACAAAATTATGAAGGGCATGGATAGAATAAATAAACAAAGTCTTTTCCCTGGGGTGGGGGAGTCCAGAACTAGTAGGCATAGGTCCAGGGTGAGAAGGGAAAGATATAAAAGAGACCTAAGGGCAAGTTTTTTCACACAAAGGGTGGTACGTGTATGGAATGAGCTGCCAGATGAAGTGGTGGAGGCTGGTACAATTGCAACATTTAAAAGGCATCTGGATGGGTATATGAATAGGAAGAGTTTGGAGGGATATGAGCCAGGTGTTGGCAGGTGGGACTAGATTGGGTTGGGATATCTGGTCGGCATGGACGGGTTGGACCGAAGAGTCTGTTTCCGTGCTGTACATCTCTATGACTCTAATTCCACACCTGTACTGTATATGCTTTTACTAGAGTTAGAGTCAGAGAGATGTACAGCATGGAAACAGACCCTTTGGTCCAACTTGGCCACGCCAACCAGATATCCTAAATTAATCTAGTCCCATTTATCAGCACTTGTTCCATATCTCTCTAAACTCTTCCTATTCAGATGCCTTTTAAATGCTGCAATTGTACCAGCCTCCATCACTTCCTCTGGCAGCTCATTCCATATACACACCACTATCTGTATGATAAAGATGCCCCTTAGGATCCTTTTAAATCTTTCCCTTCTCACTATGCCCTCTAGTTCTGAGCTCCCCCACCCCAGGGCAAAGACCTTGTCTATTTACTCTAACCATGCCCCTCATGACTTTATAGATTAAACAAAACCAGAAAAAGAATTGCACATGCTGAAGATCTGAAACGAAAGCAGAAATTGGAGAAATTCAGCAACTGTGGAGAGAAGAGAGAGTTAACGTTGACTCTGGTGACTCTGAAGGAGGAAGCATCTCAATCTGCATCAGAATAAAATATACAATAATGACAAAAGCAGCAAATTAGTTTACATGATATTTACATCTCATGTACAAGCCATTTATTCACAGATTAATGCCAAATGAGAGTCATAAAAACGTACAGCACGAAAACAGACTCTTCAGTCCTCCCCATCCATGCCGACCAAATATCCTGAATTAATCTAGCCCCATCTGCCAGCTTTTGACCCAAATTCATCTAAATGCTTCCTATTCATATATCCATCCAGATGCCTTTCATATGTTTTAATTGTACCAGACTCCACCACTTCCTCGCGCAACTCATTCCATACACGCACCCATTCTCTGTGTGAAAAAGGTGCCTCTCTGGTTCCTTTTACATCTTTCCCCTCTCACCTTAAATTAATGCCCTCTAGGTTTGGACTCCCCTCCCCTTGGAAAGAGACCTTAGCTATTCACAGTTTGCAAGCCCCTCATGATTTTACAAACCTTTATAAAGTCACCCCTCAGCCTTCAGCAGTAGAGGGAAAATAACCCCAGCCTATTCAGTATCTCCTAAAGCTCAGGCCCACCAATCCCGGCACCACTTTCTAATTCTTTTCTGAACTCTCTCAATATGATTGAGTCTTCTTCCATTCTTCATCACACCCTGCTCTTCTGTTTCACCCTCATTAATCCAGACCTATTTGCCAGCATTTGGCCCATATCCCTCTAACCCCTTCCTATTCATGGACCCATCTAGATACATTTTAAATGTCATAATTGAACCAGACTCCACCACTTTTTCTGGCAGTTTTCTCTGCACCACCCTCTGTGTGAGAAGGTTACCCCTCAAGACCCTTTTTAAAATCTTTCCCGTCTCACCCTCTAGTTTTGGACTCCCCTACCCTGGGAAAAGGACTTCACTATTCATCCTTACCATGCCCCTCATGATTTTATAAACCTTTATAAGGTCACCTCACAGCCTCCAACAGTACAGGGAAAACAGCCCCAGCCTATCCTGTCTTTGCCAAAGCTCAAACCCTCCAATCCCAGCAACAACCTTGTAATTCTTTTCTGAACTCTTTCAATATTCGAGTCTTCTTCCATTCTTCTTCATACCCTGCTCTTCTGTTCAACCTCATACATTTAACTAGCTTCCTTTTAAATGCTAGTCACCCCAACAAGTCCTGTGGTAAAAAATCTAATCAAATTCAACATTTGATTAGATTTTTTGAGATTAGATTACATTACAGTGTGGAAACACGCCCTTCGGCCCAACAAGTCCACACCGACCCGCCGAAGCGCAACCCACCCATACCCCTACATTTACCCCCTACCTAACACTACGGGCAATTTTGCATGGCCAATTCACCTGACCTGCACATCTTTGGACTGTGGGAGGAAACCGGAGCACCCGGAGGAAACCCACGCAGACACGGGGAGAACATGCAAACTCCACACAGTCAGTCGCCTGAGGCAGGAATTGAACCCGGGTCTCTGGCGCTGTGAGGCCATTCTAGCCACTCTTAAGATGAAGTATGTTTCCCCTAGTTCTGGTCTCCCCCACAGGTGGAAATATTCTCTACATTCACCCTATTAAGCTTTTCCATTATATTAAAGACCTCTGTCAGGTCACCTATCAGTCTCTTTCTCAAAAACAGTTTTCCAGCCAGTTCAGATTATCGTGACAGAAGTTATGCTCATCCTAGTAAACCTTGTGGCACCCTCTCCAATGCCTCAAGATTTCACAGAATGTACAGGATCTTGAAATACAGGTTTCCAGACTATATCGTGAACATTCCTTCTAAAAGAGGCATTAGTTTCTATAACTTGCTGAGACTCTAAATGGTTAATTGCAGTCACTACAGCCTCCCCAGCTTTGTTTGATACCTTTAGGAATTTTAAGGGAAATCCTGGAATTTGGTTTAAGGAGTTACCTTGTATGTTTGCCCCTGGAGAATTTGACTGCAATGGCGGAGGTGGGGGGCGGGGGGGGGTTGAATAGGATGCCTCATGTCTGCATCATAAAAAAGGGAGTGTTGGTCTTTACATTCACAAACTTTGTAAAACCATTTTCTAAATAAATTTAAAGCATGTTACCTTTGGATGCCTTCTCAAGAAGTTCACAGCTTCTTCGAAATATTCCAGATCAAGATTCAAATAATCTTTTGGAAGGTCATCAAATCCAAAATATGCTAAACCCAATGTAACAAATCCATGGTTTGCTAAGAGACTAGCTCGATGCTCAACCATCCCACCACCTGACCCGTACAGATCAATAATCCCTGGAAATGGTCCGACACCTGTAAAATTCAATCATGCAAAACAATTCCATATCAAATGTGCAAAAGATGACTATTCCTATAAAACTCATTATTCAAGGCCACTTCTACTGTTTCAAATGTATTTTTTGAAAAGTGTTCCATTTTTAGGTTTATCTGGCATTCAGCCTGGTCTCCCCTCCTATTTTCCACATTGAATCATGGTTGGTCCCCTGAGTTTGTTGGTAATGGTTGTGACAGTAATATTTCAGGCCATGAGGTGACAGATTGTGGCAGAATACCTTTGGCCCACAGTCATGGAGGCCAGTTTTGAGTTGCTTGAAGTAAAATATTAACAGTATTAAAATTCCATCCTTAAATGAAAATGGTGCCTCAATTGCAAGCATAAAGTCCAGAATCTTTAATCTTGGATCACCACAATATCCCCATCAAATAAACAGCTACACACCAAGTTTAAATTATCAGAGCTAATAGGCATAAAGCCCTAAGGGCAGCCCAATTGCAAATTTTACTATCAAGCTCCCAGACAGACTAGTAAAAAAAAAAACTTTAAAACCCAAATAACCTTCCAATAAATTCTAACCATCCAGCATGGAACTTAAAACCCATGACAATTAATGAAATCTGAACAGGCACTTAGCTGTCGTGAGGTGAACATTAGCGGTAGCCACATCTCCTGAATATGGACTTGCAAGTAATACTAAACCTCAACCTGTTGTCAAGATAGAGAAAATACAAAGAACAAAGCAACAACTTTCCAGTTTGGAACTGCACATCAGCATTTGCTAAAGCAAAGTAGCCACATCATCTTGGTGCAGAAAGCTGGATTTGCTTTCTGAATGAGATGCCTGAAACATAAAACTAGACAATGCTGCCCATCCAAGTAATCCCTTGCAAACAAAATTACTAGAACCAACTCAAAATGAACAATATTTCAAACTCAATTTTAGCATCAAATTACTGGACTCAACATATAAACCAGGCTCATTCCATCTTCCTCTATTCTTATCTGACTTGTTCCAAAGACTTCAGCACTGAATAACATTCTTCAATGACATGACTGCCTCATCAGCCCCCTCTGCTCTCAACTTCTGCCAATATGCTCCTCCAGGAACTCTCCATACACATTCTTTTTATCCAAATAGTCAATCAATGGCCTCTTGAATGCCTCCATTGAATCTGCCTCCACTGCGTTTCCAGAAAATGCATTCCAGATCCTAACTACTCACTAAGTGAAAAAATATTTCTTTTGTGGATCACTATAAACCTTTTAAAAGCAGGAACAGTTTCTCCCTTTCTATTCTATCCAACTTGCTCGTGATTTTGAAAATCTCTAGCAAAACTACTCTTAGCCTTCTCTCCAAGGAGAACGGTCACAACTTCTTAAATTTATCCTCATCACTAACCTCACCCCAGAGCCATTCTTGCAAACCACTTATGCACTCTGCAATGCATTCACATCCACCCTATAATGTGGCACCCAGAACTATACATAATACTCACGCTGAGATCTAACAAGTGTCACTATGCCCGTATTGATAAAGCTGAAGATACTGTATTCTTGCGTAATGCCCTCTCTTCCTCTCCCACCCTCAGGGTGAAAAAGCTTTTCTTAACGTCAATCTAACAGTCTTCCCCTTACCTTAAATCTGGTCATTGATCCCTCCATCATAGGGAAAAGCTTCTTCCTATCTACTCTATCTATCAATTGACCCTCAATTTTATACATCTAAATCATGTTCCCTCTCAATCTCTGCTGCTTTAAGGAAAACAACCCCAGTCTGCCCAATCTCTCTTCTCACCTGAAACTCTCCAGCCCACACAACATGCTGGTAAACCTCCTCTGCATCCTCTCCAATGCTATCACATCACTCCTATAATGTGTTCCAGAACTGCAACTATGAAGTTGATCATTCGAATGATATTGCATTACAAACAAAAACTTATTCAAAATTAGTATGCATACATATAAAATTGTATATTTTTATATATTTTCAGTCAACAAAATCCCGAGGTTTGAGTATACACATAACTTGTTGCAATTTTCACATATTACTGAACCTGCTGTGGCTGACAGTTCGAAACACCTTATGGTTGTACAGTTTGCACAGATAGAAGTGTACTCAATTAATTATCTTTAGTATGATCTTGAGACCACACAATAAATAAAAACCATCCTCACTGAGGGCCAGTACTGCACATGGCTATGCTATGAACAGAAAGTGTGATAGAGATGCACAGCATAGAGACAGACACTTTAGTCCAACTCATCCATGCTGATCAGATAACCTAAATTAATCTAGCTCCATTTGCCTGCGTTTGGCCCATATCCTTCTAAACCCTTCATGTTCATGAACCCATCCAGATGCCTTTTAAATGTTAGAATTCTACCAACCTCCATGACTTTCTCTGACAGCTCATTCCTTATATGCACCACCCTCTGCATGAAAATGTTGCCCCTTAGGTCTCTTTTATATCTTTTCCCTCTCACCCTAAACCTATGCCCTCTAGTTCTGGACTCTCCTATCCTGGGGAAACATCTTGGCTATTCACCCTATCCATGCCTCCCATGATTTTATACATCTCTAAGGTCACCCCTCAGCCTCCAATTCTCCAGGGAAAACAGCTCCAGCCTATTCAGCCTTTCCCAAGAGCTCAAATCCTCCAATCGTAGCAACATCCTTGTAAATCTTTACTGAACCCTTTCAAGTTTCACAACATCATTCCTATAGCAGGGAAACCTGAATTGACCACAGTATTCCAAAAGTGGCATAACCAATGTCCTGTACAGCCACAACATGACCTCCCAACTCCTATACTCAATGCACTGACCAATACAGGCAAGCGTACTAAATGCCACATTTACTACCCTATCTAACTGTAACTCCAGTCTCAATCAACTATGCATCAGAACCCAACGGCTCTTTGTTATCAAAATTAAACTCCATACTTTATACTCCTCGGCCCATTGGCTCATCTGCTCAAGGTCCCGTTGTACTCAAAGGTAACCTTCTTCACTGTCCACTACACCTTCAATTTTGGTGTCATCTGCAAACTTACTGACCATACCTACTATATTCACATCCAAATCATTTATATAAATGTCATAAAGCAGTGGACCCAGCACCAATCTTGCGGCATACCACTGGTTACAGGCCTCCAGTGTGAAAAGCAACCCTCCACCACCACCCTCTGTTTCCTACCTTCAAGCCAATTTTGTATCTAAATGACTAGCTCCCCTTATATTCCAAGTGATCGAACTTGCTAACCAGTTTACCATGTGGAACTTTGTTGTATGCCGTGCTGAACTCCATATAGTCAACATCCACCACTCTGCCTTCATCAATCTTCTTCGTCACTTCTTGAAAAAATGAATCAAGTTAGTGAGATGCCATTTACCATGCACAAAGTCACGTTGACTATCCCTAAACAGTCCTTTGCAAGTACATTGAAATCCTGTCCCTCTGAATCCCCTCCAAAACCTTCTTCACCACTGACGTCAGGCTCACCAGTCTATAATTCCCTGGTTTTTCCTTACCACCTTTCTGAAGTAATGGCACCCACATTAACCTCCAGTCTTCCTGCACCTCACCCATAGCTTTCGATGATACAAATATCTCAGCAAGGTGCCCAGCAATCATTTCTCTCACTTCCCACAACATTGTGGGGTACATCTGATCCGGTCCAGGAGTTTATCCACCTTTATGCATTTTAAAGAAAACAAATATGCAACAGACAGATTAATGAGAAAGGAAAAGGAAACTATTGGCAGAAGGGTTGAGAACCAGAGGATCTAGATTTTAGGTAATTTCAGCAAATAAGCCAAAGGTGGTATATCAAGAAAATAATCTTTACATTGTAAGTCATAATAATTTGTCTGAGTGAATGGTGAAGGCAGTTTCAAACGTAGGTTTTAAAAAGGAAATGCTTAAGTAGTTGAAGAAGAAAAAATGTAGGGTAGTGGCTAAAAAGAGCTCAAGGCATTGAAAAGAACAAGCAGAAAATGCTAAAGATGCTTCACGTTGGGAAAGAAAAACAGAGTTACCTTGTCAAATTAATTATGATATTTCATCAGAATGGAGTAGGTAATGAAAAATAACCAGGAGATTAGAACCTCCTCAGTTGAGGACTGATTCCAAGCTGGCTGGCTACAGCCAGTGTACTTGAGGAGGAAGGACCTCGGTGTTGTCGACCTGACTCTGTTTTTGGCTGTGTCAGCCTATTAAAAAAATAGAGTAGGTAATGAGATGCCTTGAGCTGAGTTGCTTTCGCAGGGGCATGGCCTTGATTGTTTGTGTAAGGTATAGGGTTAAAATTGTGCAGAATAAGGGAACAGGTGTTGTTTCTGCAAAAGCTTACATTATAAAATTAGGCTGCACATGCAAATACTAAACAGTAAGAAGCAAAAACAGATAGAATTATCTTTGGCTAATAGGGCAGAGCAACTGTGTAGCAGGATGTACCAGGCATAGGAAAACATAAGAAGCAAAAACAGGTAGAATTATCTATGACTAATAGGGCAGAGTGACTGTGTAGCGGGATGTACCAGTAACAGGAGAATCGTGTACCAGTCTCAGAAGGGATGTGGCCAACAGATGGAACTTAGTTTGGCAGGATGATCACACGAAGACAGCAAACTATGCCTGGATAGTCACATATAAGGAATGAGATAAATAAGAGTAAGGGGCGACAGGCTTAGAGTAATGGGAGAAGTAAACAGAGGCGGAGAGAAACTAGACAAAAGTGGAGCGAAGTCAGAGCTTGTGATTGGTTACTTTTACTGTAGCAAGTAGCCTACAGGGTGAAAGGGGAGGACCGAGCGATGCAGCTGAACAGCATAAATCAGAATGTAACCCTCAGATCGATGTGCTTATTCATTAGGCACCCGTTCTTGCAAGTACGTATCAATAAGATTCACTGCTTCAGAATTTGACTCGGACTGAAATTTATTAATATGTGAGTTTTGTTTCTCACAAATTTGGGGGCTCATGTCCAGGATATCCATCATCACCAGTGGGGTAGACACCGTCGATGGCTGGGAAGACGCATCCTGTTCCTTTTAGAACGGTGCTGTGTTACTCGGCGGTGGGTTTCCCCTTCTGGTTGACTGATAAGACTCTCATCGGATCTCAATCTGAACCAGGCGAAAGTAAGTAGGCACAGGGAGCCAGGCAACTCCGTGCATGGACCAAGGTAGGGAAATTGACTTTTAAGTACTTCCTTGGTGGCTGGGATTGAGTTCTAGTAGTTAATAAGTGTCTAACGAAAGAACTCAATATGGGCTGTGCCGAGGTAAAGCATTAGCCTCCAAAAGAAAAATGGAAATGGAGGCGGGTCCCTGACAACATACCTCCAGAAAGTCCTTTGGGCAGGATGTTGTGGAATTGGCAAAATAATACTTGCACAAGGGGAAGAGATAGCAAAAAGATGATTAAATACTGTTGCTTTGTATGGACTAAGGAATCCATTCTTCGTCCTGCTGTCTTCTGGCCAAAGTACAGGTTGGATGAAGACTGTGTTTGTAAATATTTGAATTTATATGTCAACAGAAAACAGTCTTTCAGTCAGAAAGGATCAGATTATGCTTAGTTTGGAAGGGCTAGTAGCTGAAGGGCTACTGAGGGTACACTTTGTAACTAAATCATGGCCAGACATCAAAACAAAATTTCTGAAAATAGATGGTGGAGTGAGAAATCACTTGATGAATTGTTAAGAGATGCACAGAAAGTGTTTGTAAAGAGAGAGGATGAGAAGCAAAAGCAGAAGGCAAAAATGATGGTAGCCACGGTTGACGAAGTAGTCATAGAAAAGAATCGAATCAGTGACTAGCAACCGGAGTGGAGGGTGGCAGCACATAGAACATAGAGGAAGGGGTTGAGGATGAGGAGGATCTTTCGTAGGGTCCAGTCAACAGGGACAAGAACAGAGGTGGGGACCCAAACAAGCAGGGTGTTACATCCAAAAAAAAATTTCAAAAGATAGAGGGGTGGAGCGAGAAGCCTCTAAGAGCTGTACAGCTAGTAGAAAGTTTAACCCTTTGTGATTTGGTTTGAATGCACATTTGTTTGTTGGTGATTGAATGTTTGTGCTTTGTTCCCTGGAGCTTGAGATCCAGGACTGTTTTGAATCTGATTTCTATTATGGAAATTTAACATGATTTCTTTTAAGATGATGCGAGAAATTATGGCTGTCTTACACCAGGGGAGTCACTGGGGAGTGCAAGCAATGTGTGATTTGGTAAGTAAACATGGATGCAAGGGGGTCTATACGATAGCCAAACAGATATGTGAGGGATGTATAACATGCAATAAAATCAACAAGGTATTGAGGAAACAAGTCCCAGGAGGGAGAGAACCTGGACTCCAACCATTTCAGTGCATTCAGGTAGATTATACCGAATTACCCCGAGTGGGAAGACTGAGGTATATGCTGGTAATGGTTGAACACCGATCTGGATGGGTGGAGGCGTATCCTTTAGCCACTGCCACCACAAGTGGGGTGTCCAAGATAATACTTGAACACATAATTCCCAGATACGGGATAATGGAATGTATAGATTCGGATCAGGGAACTCATTTTACTTCCAGGGTACTCCAGGGAGTAATGAAGGGTTCAGTATCTCCTGGGAGTTCCACACCCCTTGGCACCCACCTCATCAGGAAAGGTTGAGAGAATGAACCAGACACTCAAGAAGCAGTTATCTAAATTAGTACTAGACTCCCTTGGACTAAGTGTTTACCTATAGCTCTTTTGTGGGTGCAAACGGCCCCAAGGAAAGATTTGGAGCTGTCCCCTTATGAGATATTGTTTGGCCTGCCCTATCTGGGAACAAAAGGGGAACTGCCCACCCTGGAGACTAAAGATCTGTTCTTAAAGAAGTATATACTGGGCTTGTCCTCCTCTTTGTCTTTTCTTAGCAGACAAGGGTTACTGGCACAGACTCCGCCCCTTGAATTCGCCGTTCATCCCATCCGGCCGGGAGACTGGGTCCTAATTAAGTCATGGACAGAAACTAAATTGCAACCCAGATTGGGAGGAACCGTACCAGGCTCTTTTGACTACTGAAACGGCGATACGCACGGTGGAGAAAGGCTGAACTCACTACACCAGGATTAAAGGACCGGTGGAATCCCCAGTTAAGAAAGAAGTCTGGACAGCCGAATCAACAGAAGAACCACTGAAACTCAGACTCAGACTTTAAGTAACTGGTTTTTATGCGGACGCAGGATAGTTTCTTTTTGATATCTGTATATTGTATTGCATGTTAAATCTCTTGGTCTTTCAATACTATTATACTATTATAGGATAGCTGGGGACGTTAGGGTTACCATATTAGCCTACTTAGTATTGGGATTTTGTCAAACGATGCTGTCATTTCTATATTTGTTATTAACGGTCCCTGAGTCTGAATATCCGCAAGTAATAGAAGTCGACGCTTGCAGTCTAGTAGAATGCACAGATGTAAAGTCTCAGAGGGAGTATATTTCCTCCGAAATCCTTCTTAAAACCCTACCGGACACAAGGTATGGTTCGCAAAAACCACCACCTGGCATCATTATCCATAGAGACCCCATTCGCCCAGCCTTAGACTGTCCTGACAGAAAGTGCCACTCGATATGTCTCACCATTAAAAACACCTCCTCTGAAGACTCCTTTCCCCGTAAAAACAGGTCTCAACTCCTTAGTAACGATTTAAAGATAGTAATGGCTGCCATTGGGAAGTGTTTTTTGGCCTGCTGTTTCTGAATAGCCGTAGGAAACAGAAAACGAGCCAAACAACTTGATAATAAGATACATCCTTTTGCCCCTCCAATGACCCAAAGGTGGTAAAAATTAAAGAGGTGAAGGACTTGAAGCAGACCACTGAAATAGAAACTGGATACGGGGACGCAAATGCCTGGGTTAAATGGGTAAAGTACACTGTTAAAACTCTGAATAAAAGCAATTGCTATGCACGTGCCTCCAGTAGACCAGTTGCCCACAGAGCCCCCTTTCCTTTGGTTGGAACCAAAACAGGAAGGGCATGGAATGTATAATAGCCCTGTATCAGGATAAGACTGCATGGAATGATAGGAATTGTATATCCCTATCTCTAATGTTCCCTCCCTTGGAAAAGACAGAATTGAAAGTTCCCCTCCCCCCCGTTTTGACCACGGTCAGAGTCACACATCGTGTATAAGCCGACGGGGTCAAATCGGTCCAGAGACTTGGGGGAGCTGAGGTTATGTATAGAAACTCAGAATGACACTGAAACGGACAAAGGATGGAACTATTCAGCACTCAGGGTTCCCCGGGCGGATCTCTGGGGTACTGTGGAGGCAGAATATTGCGACCTACCCTACCTCCTGATTAGAGAGGGATATGTGCAATTGTGCAATTGGCAATCCCATTCACCTTGGCATTTGAGAAGAAGGTGGTATTAACAAAGAATGGGAGGAGTAAAAGGTTGTTACTAGATACTTCCTTTGATGATAGGATTTATCTCGACTCTATAGGAGTTCTTACAGGGGTCCCTGATGAGTTCCAGGCCCGCAACCAGATTGCAGCAGGTTTTGAATCGGCCCTATTTTGGTGGGTAACGGTCAACAAGAATGTGGATTGAATAAACTATTTTTTTTTACAACCAGCAAAGATTCATCAATTACATTAGAGATGCAGTCAAAAGGTATTTCCGAGCAACTTGATGCAACCAGCAGAATGGCCTGGGAAAACAGACTGGCCTTAGATATGATCCTAGCTGAAAAAGAGGGTGTATGTGATGTTAGGCGGTAGCTGTTGTACCTTTATTCCAAATAATACAGCACCTGATGGGTCAATCTCTCGTGCCTTGCGAGGATTGACCACCTTGGCGGAAGAATTAGCTGAGAACTCAGGAGTGGACACATCACTCACAGGATGGCTGGAATCATGGTTTGGGAAGTGGAAAAGTATGGTAGTCTCTATCCTCACCTCCCTGATAGTGGTAGCAGGGGTACTGATAGCAATTGGCTGTTGTATCATACCAGTTGCCCACTTGTGTAGAAGGGTTAACCCAGCGGTTAACTGAGACGGCCTTGGCAAAACAAATGCCTCTAAAAGGTAATCAGGCAGAGGAACTCAACCTCTTGAACAATGAGGGGATGGGTGATCTTAAGGAATTAGCCACTATAAATGAAGTCTCAGGGATGATGCTCGCGCATTGGAAGGCAACATATGAGACAAATGCAGAAGACAACATTTAGTAGCTAAGAAGAAAAAGGGGGGATTGTAAGGTATAGGTTTAAAATTGTGCAGAATAAGGGAACAGGTGTTGTTTCTGCAAAAGCTTACATTATAAAATTAGGCTGCGCATGCAAATACTAAACAGTGAGAAGCAAAAACAGATAGAATTATCTATGACTAATAGGGCAGAGCAACCATGTAGCAGGCTTAGAGTAATGGGAGAAGTAAACAGAGGCGGAGAGAAACTAGACAAAGGTGGAGCAAACTTAGAGCTTGTGATTGGTTACTTTTACTGTAGTGCGTAGCCTATGGGGTGAAAGGGGAGGACCGAGAGATGCAGCTGAACAGCATAAATCAGAATGTAACCCTCAGATCGGTGTGCTTATTCATTAGGCACCCGTTCTTGCAAGTACATATTAATAAAATTCGCTGCTTCAGAATTTGACTCAGACTGAAATTTATTCATATGTGAGTTTTGTTTCTCACAGTTTGTTATCTATATCAATAATTTGGATGAGAATACACAAGGGATGCTTGTTTGCTGATGACACTAAAATAGCTGGTATTGTGGATAGTGAGGAAGGTTATCAGAAATTGCAGCAGGACCTTGATCAGCTGGGGAAGTGGGCCGAGAAATGGCAAATGGAGTTTAACACAGATAAGTGTGAGATTTTGCATTTTGGAAATTCAAATCAAGGTAGGAGTTTCATGATGAATTGTAGGGGCTTAAGGAATGTAGTCGAACAGAGGGTCCTTGGAGTTCAGGTGCTCAATTCTCTGAAAGTGGAGTCACACATAGACAGGGCAGTGAAGGCAGCTTTTGGCACTCTCCATCAGTCAGGACACTGAATATAGAATTTGGGAAATTATGTTGTAATTATACAAGATGTTGGTGAGGCCGCACTTGGAGTATTGTGTTCAGTTTTGGTCACCTTGTTATAGGAAGGCTGTTATTAAACGAGAAAGAGTGCAAAAGAAATTTACAAGGATATTGCCTGGATTCAACGATCTGAGTTTTTTTAAGGTTAGATTCCCTACAGTGTGGAAACAGGCCATTTGGACAAGTTGTCCACAACAACCCTTCGAAAGAGTAACCCACCCAGGCCCATTTCCCTCTGACTAATGCATCTAATTTTATGGGCAATTTAGCACAGCCAATTCACCTGTCCTGCACATCTTTGGACTGTGGGAGGAAACCGGAGCACCTAGTGGAAACCCATACAGACATGGGGAGAATGTACACATTCCACACAGGTCTCTGATGCTGTGAGGCAGCAGGGCTAACCACTGAGCCACTGTGCCAAGCTCTAGGAAGAGGATGAACAAGCTAGGATGCTTTTCTTTCAAGCTGAAGGGACTGAGGGAGGACCTTATAGAGGTATATAAGATCATGAGAGGCATGGATACGGTAAACACATTCAGACTTTTTCCCCAGAGTCAAGGACTAGAGGGCATCAGTTTTAGGTATGAGGGGAAAGAATACAAAAAGACCCTGAGAAGTAACTTTTGTTTTTACAAAGAGTAGTACACATATGGAATGAACTGCCAGCACAAGTGTTTGAGACGGGTATATTAACATTTAAAAGACATTTGGACAAACACATGGATAGGAAAGGATTAGAAAGACGTGGACTCACTGCAGGGAAATTGGGTTAATTGAGCCGACATTTTGGTCAGCATGTTGGACCAGTTTGGGCCGAAAGGCCTGTCTCCATGCTGTAGGACTCTAAATGACCAACATCACTGTCCTTTGAACACAGGTCCAAGCACGTGATTCTCAACGTGATTCTCCTTACTGCTAAGTCCAGAGTCCCACACAATTTAATAAATCCTCATCCACAGAGGGCAGTGTATCAACTGCACAATCAATACCAAACATGAATATAAAACACGGTTCTGCGTAAAACAGTAACTTCGAGTCAGCTCACTTTCTGTGAAGAAACAAACAAGATTACACAACAAAGAAAACCACATCGATCCGGGTAAACAACCTTCGACAGATCTGTACAGATACAAAGGACATTAGCCTCAAACCTGGGAGGAGGGGGGCTACACAGGATCTACTGCCTCACCGGGTGGGATGAAGAGTGTCCCTCGGATCCTGCCTTCTCTGACTGGGATCCTGAGCAGCCCTTCCTTCATGAACCAGCGCTGATTGATGGCGGTGGCCAGAGGCTGCGCTGGGAGCTGCCCGAGGCTCCAGTGTCCCTCAAAGATCTCGATGTGGACGGACAGGGGAGAAGTGGCGACGTCCCTCTTGACCAGGCGAGTGAACGGAGTGACGGGGCTGAGCGACCAGAAGAGGCCCATGGGCTGGACGCCGGTGTAGTGTCCCCCCAGGGAGGGGGAGTGAGCCAGGTCGAGCTGCCCGCGGGGGTCCGCCGTGTAGAAAGCGGCCGAATGGAAAAGCTGCTCCTTCTCGTCGCGGAGCCAAGCCTTGAGGGTGACCTGTTGGAGCGGGGAGAGGCCGCTCACTCTCACCTCGAGCGGCTCATCGAACAGGCACCGGGGGCTGGGCTGGAGCTGGATGGAGACGGACATACCGGCCCGGGGATACAGGGGGAGCGGGAGAGGGAGCCCGGCCCGGGGATACAGAGACAGGGATCCAACCTGGCGGAAGTAGCTGGAAACCTGCCCGGGAATAAAAGGGGCGGTGCTCTGATCTGCTTCATTGTCCAAGCCGCAGGCCATTCAGCCCATCGGAACTGCGTTGATTTCTTTTGGTGTTACATGTCCCTAAGCACAGTGAAAAGCTCTGGTACACCTGTTGACGTTCACAGTGTCTCACACCTGCAAAAAAAAACCTGTGGCTATCGATTATACAAGTATCTTACCAAGGGGTCCAAAAATCATTTCCCTAGCTTCCCAACGACTTCTTGGGTACACCTGGTCATGTCCCGGAGATTTACCCACCTTATATATTTTAAGACATCCAGCACCTCCACCTCTGTAATATGAACATTTTTTCAAGATGAAGCTATTTATTTCCCAAGTTCTCTTTCTTCCATGTCCTTCTCCATGGTTAACACTGATGCAAAATATTAATTTAGTATCTCCCCCCATCTCCTGCCATTCCACACATCGGTGGCCCTGCTGATTTTTAAAGGGCCCTATTCTCTCCCTAGTTACCTTTTGTCATTAATGTATTTGTAAAAACCTTTTTGGATTCTCCTTAACCCTATTTGCCAAAGGTTCAGAAAAGATTTACAAGGATGTTGCCAGAGGAAGTGGTGGAAGTTTAGAATCCCCTCAGTCTAGGGCACTGGTTGGTGCTACAGTCAGTATGCTCCTGTTGGCTCTGAGGAGGAGAGTTTCTTTGTCTTCTTCCCCACCCCACCCCACCATCCCCTAAACCCCTAGCTTGAGGAATATATTTGTTTCTTTTTTTTTGTAAAAAATGAAAAACTCTGGTTTGTGAGCAGCGCAGGCAGGTCATAGCAAACAGATAAAGGGATGGCTGGAAAATGGGAAGGCTTCAAACATGAGATAGAGAATCCAGAGAGATTATGTTCCTGTTAGGGTGAAAAGCAAGGCTGGTAGATGTAGGGAATGCTGGATGGCTACAGAATTTAAGATTTTGGCCAAGAATAAGAAGGAAGCACATGTCAGGTTAAAGACAGCAGAAATTGAGCGGTTCCTTAGAGTATAAAGACAGTAGAGACTTGAGGGAAATCAGGAGGACAAAAAGGGGACATGAGATAGAGTCATAGAGATGTACAGCACGGAAACAGACCCTCTGGTCCAACTCATCCATGCCGACCAGATCCCAACCCAGTATAGTCCCACCTGCTAGCACCCAGCCCATATCCCTCCAAACCCTTCCCATTCATATACCCATCCAGATGCCTTTTAAATGTTGCAATTGTACCAGCCTCCACTACTTCCTCTGTCAGCTAATTCCATATACGCACCACCCTCTGTGAAAAGGTTGCCCCTTGGTCTCTTCTATATCTTCCCCCTCTCACCCTAAACCTATGCCCTCCAGTTCTGGACCATCAAACCCCAAGGAAGAGACTTTGTCTATTTATCCTATCCACGCCCCTCATGATTTTACAAACCTCTACAAGGTAACCCCTCAGCCTCCAAGCTCCGGGGAAACAGCCCCAGCCTATTCAACCTCTCCCTTTCGCTCAAATCCTCCAACTCTGGCAACATCCTTGTAAATCTTTTCTGAGCCTTTGGCAAATAGGATTAAAGAGAATCCAAAAAGGGTTTTATAAATACATTAAGGACAAAAGGATAACTAGGGAGAGAATAGGGTTCCTTAAAGATCAGCAGGGCCACCTATGTGTAGAACCGCAGGAGATGGGGGAGATACTAAATGAGTATTTTGCATCAGTATTTACCTTAGAGAAGGACATGAAAGAAAGAGAATGTGGGGAAATAAATAGCTTCATCTTGAAAAAATATCCATATTACAGAGGCGGAGGTGCTGGATGTCTTAAAATATATAAAGTGGATAAATCACCGGGACCTGACCAGGTGCACCGTAGAACTCATTGGGAAGCTAGGGAAATTATTGTTGCTAAGATACTTGTATAATCGATAGCCACAGGCAAAGTGTCAGAAGACTAGAGGTTGGGAAGGAAAAAACCAGGAAACTATATACTAGTGAACCTAACATTGGTGGAAGATAAGTTGTTAGAGGGAATCCTGAGGGACAGGATTTACATGTATTTGGATATGCAAGGACTGATTAGGGATAGTCAACATGGCTTGTGCATGTGAAATCTTGTCTCACAGGGAGAAAGAGAGGGCTGCATTCCTGGTGAAGAGCTAACCTGCTCATTCCTGATGAAGGGCTTATGCCCGAAACATTGATTCTCCTACTCTTCGGATGCTGCCTGACTAGCTGTGCTTTTCCAGCACCACACTCTTGACTCAAATCTTGACTCACAAACTTGATTGAGTTTTTGAAGTAATGAAGAGGATTGATGAGGGCAGAGCAGTGGACTTGATCTACTTGGACTTCAGTCAAGCATTTGACAAGGTTCCTCATGGTAGACTGGTTAGCAAGGTTAGATCACACGGAATACAGGGAGAACTAGCCATTTGGATACAGAACTGGCTCAAAGGTAGAAGACAGAGGGTGGTAGTGGAGGGTTGCTTTTCAGACTGGAGGCCTGTGACCAGTGGTGTGTCACAAGGATCAGTGCTGAGTCCATTGCTTTTTTGTCATTTTATATAAATGATTTGGATGTGAACATAGATGTGGTTAGTAAGTTTGCAAATGACACCAAAATTGGATGCATAGTGGATAGCAAATAAGATTACCTCAGGTCACAATGGGATTTTAATCAGATGGGCCAATGGGCTGAGTGGCAGATGGAGTTTAATTTAGATAAATGCGAGGTGCTGCATTTTGGGAAAGCAAATCTTTGCAGGACTTATACACTTAATGGTAAGGTGCTAGGGAGTGTTGCGGAACAGAGACCTTGGAGTGCAGATTCATAGTTCCTTGAAAGTCGAATTGCAGGTTGATAGAATTGTGAAGAAATGCATTGAATGTAAGAGTTGGGAGGTACAAGAGATTGGTTTGTCCACTTTGGGAATACTGCATACAATTCTGGTCATTCTGCTATTGGAAGGATGTTGTGAAATTTGAAAGGGTTCAGAAAGGATTTACAAGGATGTTTCCAGGGTTGGAGGGTTTGAACTATAGGGAGAGGCTGAATAAGCTGGGGGTATTTTCCGTGGAGCATCGGAGGCTGAGGGGGTGACCTTATAGAGGTTTACAAAATCATAAGGAGCACAGATAGGGTTAACAGAAAAAGTCTTTTCCCCAGGGTGGGGAGTCCAAAACTGGAGGGCATTGGTTTAAGGTGAGAGGGGAGAGATTTAAAAGGGACCTAAGGGACAATGTTTTAACAGAGACCTTGGAGTGCAGATTCATAGTTCCTTGAAAGTCGAATTGCAGGTTGATAGAATTGTAAAGAAATGCATTGAATGTAAGAGTTGGGAGGTACAAGAGATTGGTTTGGCCACTTTGGGAATACTGCATACAATTCTGGTCCCTCTGCTATTGGAAGGATGTTGTGAAATTTGAAAGGGTTCAGAAAGGATTTACGAGGATGTTTCCAGGGTTGGAGGGTTTGAACTATAGGGAGAGGCTGAATAAGCTGGGGCTATTTTCCCTGGAGCATCGGAGGCTGAGGGGGTGACCTTATAGAGGTTTACAAAATCATAAGGAGCATGGATAGGGTTAACAGAAAAAGTCTTTTCCCCAGGGTGGGGAGTCCAAAACTGGAGGGCATAGGTTTAAGGTGAGAGGGGGGAGATTTAAAAGGGACCTAAGGGACAATGTTTTCATGCAGAGGATGGTGCATGTAAGGAATGAGCTGCCAGAGGACATGGTAGAGGCCGGTACAATTGCAACACTTAAAAGGCATCGGGATAGGTATATGAATAGGACGAGTTTAGGAGGATATGGGTCAAATGCTGGCAAATGTAACTAGATTTATTTAGGATATCTCATTGGCATGAATGAATTTGATCGTAGGGTCTGTTTCCATGTTGAGTATCTATGACTCGATCTAGTTCCTTCATACATATCAGGAAAAGTCAGGGGCACAACACTCTTGTCTGGTGCTACAAATCTTCAAGCCTGAAGAACATCTTTTAGCAAAAACTGTGTTTCCTGTTTTCCAGACAGTTCTGTATTCACATTGCTGCTGTCCCTTTTATTCCACTGTTTATATCATTGCTCATAAGTACAACTAGCTAAGAGGAAAAGGGAAGTGTACATAAGATCTAGGCAGCTAAGAACAGAATGGGCCCTGGAGGAATATTGGAAGAGTAGGACTAGTCTTAGGTAAGGAATCAAGTGGGCTAAAAGGGGTCATGAAATAGCTTCAGCAAGCAGCCTTTTATTCTTATATAAGAAGCAAGTGGGTAACTAAAGGATAATGAAGGAAGGCTGTGTGTCAAACTTGAGAGAATGGGTGAGATTCTGAATTATTACTTTGCATCAGTGTTCACTGAGGAGAGGGACATGATGTATGTTGAGATTAAAGATAGAAGTTTGATTAGTCTGGATCACGTTGACATAAGTTGGGAAGATGTGTTGGGTAGGCTGGAGGTTATTAAGGTGGACAAATCCCCACCTTAGCTGGGGCCCTGACAGATATCTTTGTGGCACCCTTAAACACAGTCGAGGTGCTGGAGGACTGGAGGGTTGCTCATGTTGTCCCCCTATACAAGAAGGGTAGTAGGGCTTTTCCGGGTAACTACAGACCAGTGAGCCTGACGTCAGTGGTGGGAAACTTGTTGGAGAAGATACTGAGGGATAGGATCTATTTATATTTAGAAAAGAATGGGCTTATCAGTGATAGGCCACATGGTTTTGTGTGGGGGAGATTGTGCCTTACCAATTTAGAGTTATTTGAGGAAGTGACCAAGTTGATAGATGAAGGAAGAGTTGTTGATTCATATATATGGTCTTTATTAAAGCATTTGATAAGGTTCCCCATGGTAAACTAACAGAGAAAGTGCAGTCATATGGTGTACAGGGTGTTCTCGCTAGGTGGATAAAGAACTGGTTGAGCAAAAGGAGGCAGAGAGTAGTAGTTTAAAGGAGTTTCTTGAAATGGAAAAAGGTAACCAGTGGTGTTCCACAGGGATCAGTGCTGGGGACATTGTTGTTTGTGATATACATAAATGATCTTGAAGAGGTCATTGTTGGTCTGATCAGTAAGTTTGCAGATGACACCGAAGATTGGTGGAATAGCAGAAAGCATAAGGGACTGTCAAAGAATACAGGAGAATATAGATATACTGGAGAGTTGGGCAGAGAAGTGGCAGATGGAGTTCAATCCAGGCAAATGTGAGGTGATGCATTTTGGCAAGTCTAATTCTCGGGCGAATTATACAGTGAATGGAAGAGCCTTAGGAAAAGTTGATGAGCAGAGAGATCTGGGAGTGCAGGTCCATTGTACCCTGAAGGTTGCTGCACAGGTGGATAGCGTAGTCAAGGCGGCACATGGTATGCTTGCCTTTATTGGACGGGGTATTGAGTATGCGAGCTGGCAGGTCTTGTTAAAATTGTGCATGACGTTGGTTCGGCCACATTTAGAATACTGTGTACAGTTCTGGTTACTACATTACCAAAAGGATATGGACGCTTTGGAGAGGGTGCAGAGAACGTTTATGAGATTTGTTGCCTGCTATGGAAGGTACTAGATATAAAGAGAGGTTGAGTAGGTTAGGTCTGTTTTCATTAGAAAAAAGGAGATTGAACGGCAACCTGATTGAGGTCTACAAAATCATGAAGGGTATAGACAGGGTAGATAGAAATAAAGCTTTTTCCCAGGGTGAAGGATTCAATAACGAGAGGTCACGCTTTCAATGTGAGAGGGGAAAAGTTTAAGGGTGATACATGTGGCAAGTACTTTACACAGAGGGTGGTGGGTGTTTGGAATATGTTGCCAGCAGAGGTGGTAGAGGCAGGCACGGTAGATTCATTTAAGATGTGTCTGGACAGATGCATAAGTAGGTGGGGAGCAGAGGGATACAGATGCTTAGGAATTGGATGACAGGTTTAGACATTAAATTTGGAGCGGCTCAGGCTTGGAGGGCCAAACAAACTGTTCCTGGGCTGTAAATTTTCTTTGTTTGGTAGTGACAATATTTCAGTTGAAAAAAGGGAACTATGGAGCTATGAGGGAGGAGGTGGCCAAAGTTCAATGGTGCAATACCTTAGCAGGGAAGACAGTGGAGGAATAATGGCAGATATTTCTGAGTATAATGCAGAAGATGCAGGATCAGTTCATTCCAAAAAGGAAGAAAGATCTTAGGAGGAGGCATGGGATGCCGTGGCTGACAAGGGAAGTTAAGAAACATATAAAGTTAAAAGAGAAAAAGTATAA
>NC_057719.1:74287062-74318999 GCF_004010195.1 Chiloscyllium plagiosum
TCACCCTCTCCACGTTCCCCTGGCACCCACCCTCCTCCCTCCAACTTGCCCCTCCCCATCCCAATTCGCCTCCCTCAATCCCTTAGCACCGAACCTCCTCTCCTCCACAATTCACCTCCATCAATCCTCCCCTTCGACATCTTTCCCCCTCAACCCCTTGACCGTCAATCTCCTCTCCCTCACAAATCCCCCCCCAACCAACCACCCACAAAGTGGTCTCCTGCTTCCCTCAGTCCCCTTCCGCTCCACCCCCGCCCCTGGAGAATGGTACCCTCCACGCCCGTACTGCCGTGCCGGCTGGAGCGGCTCACTCTGGCGTCCAAAGGGGGGAGGGAGGTGTGGGGGTAGCGGTTGTTGTCAGGGAGGGCAGCAGCCGCCGCCATGATGCTGCGACTGCAGCCGCCGCCGCTGCTGTGGCTGTTCGGAGCCAGTCGGGCGGCGCTGAGGGTGGTCACCAGAGGCCGAGGCGGGCTCGGCGTCAGGAGCGTGAGCGACGGGCCGGTCAAGCTGACGGCGACGCCTTCGAAGAGCCTGGCGGACGAGCCGCTGGCCATCCAGGCGGAGGGTCTGGGCGCGGAGCAGGCGGTCACCCTGAGGGCCCAGGTGGTCACCGAGCAGGGGCAGCTGTTCGCCTCCTGCGGCCAGTACCGGGCGGACGGCGGCGGGCGCCTCGTCCTCAGCCAGTCGCCGTCGCTGGGCGGTGACTACGAAGGGGTGGCGCCCATGGGCCTCCTGTGGACCCTGGCCCCCGCCCCCATGGAGCAGCCGTACCTGAAGCTGAGCCAGGCCCACCTGACCGGCAGCCCCATGTACATCGACCTGTGCGTCCACTCGGGACACAGCGGCAAGAACGCCATCCCCGGGCAACCCCTGGCCAAGCAGAGGATCGAGAGGTGGTACAGCAAACCCGGACTCCGCCGCATCAGGCTCAGGGAAGGCAATATTAGGGGCAGCATTTTTATTCCCCCAGGTGAGTAGAGGGGTCATCTTGCCACCCCCCTCGAAGGTTTGCACTTGGCATCAGTGCCATGAGATCTTATGGTCAAGAAAGTCTGTCGACCCCCCCCCCTTTCTCACCAGTTAGGAATAACAAGACCACCTGTGCGCGCACACACATGGGTGCTGGGGTAAAATAAGCACTACCACTTTTTTTGTTTTAAAAAGAAACAAAATTAAAAAAAGGAGTGTCAGGAGCTCTGTTCACACCAAGAGCTGGCTCTGAGGGTGCTGGAACAGTGTTGAGTGACCCTCCGTTTTGTGTCAGGGAGGGGACTGACCTCTGTGCTGTCTGGACCACACAGTCAGTGCGTTATTACTGCTGTTGGGTTACCTACTGAGGAGGAGAGCTTTCTTTTTCTCTCTCTCCCCCCCCCCCCTTGTTTCAGGTCGACACTTGTTGATTTTTTTTTGTCTTTCTTTTATTGTTTGTTGTGAATTTTTTTCTGGGTTTCTTTCTGTAACAAAAATGAAAGGAGGGGGACAAAAGGAGTAACAAGCCAATGGATGAAATGATTGTTTTACACATTCAACACAAGACCAAGTATTTTGAGGGGGGAAAAATCCTTGAAATGGCTTTAAAATTCTTCAGACTCTAGGTCCCAGGAAACCACATTGGAACAGCACCGCTGCAAATAGATCACGGGAAGCAGGGCTAATAGGGGAGCTGCACTAATGTGGGGGTATCGGTGTTGGACTGGGGTGGATAGAGTCAGAAGGCACATGACACCAGGTTATAGTCCCCACAGGTTTATTTGAAATTCACGCAAGCTTTTGGGGTGCAGCCCCTTCGTCAGGTGCCTTGTTAAAATATAGTCTTTCTGATGAGACATTAAACTGAGGCCCCCTTCTGACTGTTCTGGTGGCTGTAAAAGATCCTTAGTGCTATTTTAACAAAAGGAGGAGGGAAATTCTGGCTAGTATCGATCTGTTTCATAAACTCTGTTTCTCCCTTCACAGATGCTGCCAGACCTGCTGAGTTTCTCCAGCATTTTCTGTCTTTATTTCATAAAATTACATTGCCTGGTCGTTACCTGATTGTCAAGTTAGGATGTCTTTGAGAGTTTGCTGAGCTACACCTTTCCTACATTGTAAATTATAACTATAGTTGAAAAAATACTTCATTGACGGTAAAGTGCTTGAGGCATCCTCTAGTCATGAAAAATGAATGAAAGTCCCTGCTTATGGTGCCATCTTAGGTACAAAGGTCCCTAGGTACAGCTTTTCGGTTAGTATTCTTGGAAAAATAGAGAAATTAAAAAAGTCCAGCATTATAAATTTAGGATAAATTATAACATGGAGGGAAAAAAGTACAGAGCAACAGCCTTCCAACTCAGTCAATGTTGACACCTAGCCTCCAGTCTGCACTGGACCTTGATCCAGACAGCGCCTGGCTTCACCTCAGGGCTCACGAGGCCAAATTGCGGTAAATTTAATCAAATCAAATCATTCTTGATAATATTATAGTGCAAATCTATTACTGTCCATACTTAAAATTCCAAAAAAAAACTCAGCTCAAAAAATATATACGACTTGAACCTTATAATGTACTCCAGACTTATTAGGCTTACTTTTCAGTGCCAGAGAGATTGCTTGGTCATTATTAAGACTTAGTTCATTAGTGGTTGAATTGAAATACCTTCACATACCAGCTTATTCTTTGTCTGCAGAAGGAAGGCTGAATTGGAACGTAACATAGTTTAATACATTTGAATGGGGAGCCAGATGGAGTGTAAAGCAGACAGCACATCTCAAACAAAAACATAAAAATCAATAAGTTAAAGTCCACATACTGGAAGTTGCTATCTAAAGTGTGCATATATAACAATGAACATTGCTAGCCTCATGGTTGATTTCCTTTTTAAAATCTGATTTACGGTGTGTTACCAGAACTGAAATGTTTGGGAAATATTGAAGAGATTTGGTGGTTTTCCCCCTCTAGAAAAGTTAAAGCCAAGGGGTAACCTAATAGATGTCCTGAAAATTGCAGAGCTGTTTGATAAAACGCACAGGGGAAGACAGCTTGTTCCACTTATGGGAGACTAAAATTATGGGACAGAAATACAAAATAGTCACTAATAAATCCAGTTGAGAATTCAGAAGAAATTGTGGCAAGAATGTGGAATTTGAAATCACAAATAGTACTGAGGCGACAGAAGTAAACATTTTTAAGGGAAGCTAAATATTTACTGAAGGGAAAAAGGAATAGGAAGTTATACTAAGATATGGTGGATAGAAGAAAGTTCATGTGGAGTATAAACACGGACAGGTTGAGCCAAATTCCCTATTTCTATGTTGTATATTGTGTACAATGTACAGATTGTTGATGTTTTTAATCAACATGTTCAGACATATTGTGACACACCTCTGGAGGCAGTGGGTATTAAACCATGCTTTCTGGCCCAGTCGTAAAGTCAGATTGGGTTACATGACAGAAAGTGTAATTTTGCAATCTAACGTAATTGAGACAAATTACAGAAAAGACCTTTGCAGTTTTCATTGTGATACAACATTTTCAACCCATTTTTAAAAGTATTACCCTGAATTTGTCAACAGTGGTTTGTTATGACATTTTTTTGTTCTGTTTCTTAAGGGGATGGCCCCTTTCCTGGACTGATAGATCTGTTTGGAGATGAAGGTGGTTTGATTGAGTTCCGAGCCTGTCTGCTTGCAAGCCGGGGCTTTGCAACTCTTGCTCTCCCTTACTTTGGTTTTGAAGATCTACCAATGACCATGACAGATCTTCATTTAGAATACTTTGAGGAAGCTGTAAATTATCTGAAGAAACATCCAAAGGTGAGTTCAGTACAACAGAAGCCCAGAGAATGAACTTGCTATTGAACAATGTATTTGTGGTTATAATATTTCTCAATGAAGTTGATGATATGGGGTATATTTTACTTTAGATATCTTGATAGCTCCAGTGTAACCTGCTGTTTGGCTGGCAGCATATTTACTTCTGACTAGTGGATTCAAGTTCAAATCCAGGACTTGAGCATAAAATTCAATGCCGACACCAAAGTCTGGAGCTGAGGAAATGTTGCTTCATCAGAGGCGACATTTTTTTTGATGTGTGAAATCTGGGTTTCATCTGCCCCCAAGTGAATAGGTTAAAGATCTCATAGATCCATTTTGCAGATGAACTCAGATGGTATGTCACTTGATGTGAAACATTGACTCTGCTTTCTCTCCGCAGCTGCTGCCAGGTTGACTGAGTTTCTCCAGCAGTTTCGGTTTTTGTTTATTTTTCTTGCTATTATTGTCAGTAATTAATTCAATATGGCACAGTGGTCAATGGTTAGCACTGCTGCCTGTCAGTGCCAAGGATCCGAGTTTGATTCCAAGACTGGGTGGTTGTCTGTGAAGTTTGCATGTTCTCCCAATGTCTGTGTGAGGTTTTGCTGGTTTCCTCCCACAGCCTAAAGGTGCTCAGGTTAAGTGAAATGGTCTGTGGCTCCAGGGATGTGCAGGTTAGGTGGGTTAAACATGGTAAGTAAGGAGTTAGGAAGCGGAGCTGGGTCTGGGTGGGATGCTGTTCGGAGGCTCGGTGCAGACCCGATAGGTAGAATGGCCTCTGTCTGCACTGTAGGGATTCTGTGATCCAGTTCTAAAAAACATAAAACAATTAATTGCTCATATTATATTGCTCTTTGTGGGAGCTTCCTGTGCGCAAATTGCTACCATATTTCTTACATTGCAACACGGTAAAAGTACTTAATTGTAAAACTCTTTGGAATGTTCTGTAGTTGGGAAGGTGCCTTATAAATGCAAATCCTTTTCATAAATGATCCCAACTTCCTATGTTTGTGAGTGTTCATGCATGTTTTGACAGTAAGTTTTAAGTACTTAATTTTTAAGTTGAGTCAATTTTTAAATTATACCAGAAACTGGTTCAACTTCTACATTCGATCTTATTTTAAGCTTTCACTGATAAAGTAATGAAGTAGTCATAGAACAAACTAATAAAGCAAACATACTGTCTGTCATAGTTTTTATATTCTACTAACCCTGCATGTGCAAAGAAATAATTTGTCTTCCAAATCTAATATTACTAGACCAACAATTTGTGTTAACATTATACTTCATTGGCTGTGAATTCATTTTGACACATCCACTTTGAAGTGTTCAACAATAGTGAAAAGCATTTTATCAATGCTGATTCCTCTCTAACTTTTTTATAGTGTGATTTAAACTCTTCACCAGTACCCAGCTCCTAACCCTATATCTTCGTTCTTTTCCTTTCTCATTGTGCCAGCCGTCCCACGGAGACCTTCTTAGCAATTTCTGTACTTTTCTTCAGTTATTCTCCTGCCTCATTTAATACCCTTTCTGAACTCATCCATCTAAACAACTGCTTGCTCTCTTGAGTCAAATACCTCTGAATTACTGCCTAAATAACTTCAATTCCTGTCCCTCCCCATCTAGCTCAATTGAAGATGCTTCCCTCACTATTTCCCTCCCTTTCAAAACTCCCAACATTCACCCGTTTTAAGAAAATTCTCCTCATGCAAACTACTGCTCCATCCCCAACCTCTCTTTCCTCACTATCCATTGTTTTGATTGTGTTGTCACTCGTATCTAGGGCCATGTTTGAGTGAATGAAGCATTAAATATCCTGAGTCAAAGTCACAGTTAGCCTTCTTCTAACTCTAGTCCTTGAAATATTTGACAACATCTGCAAGCAATAACTCTCCTGGCTCTTTGTCTATATGAAACTACACTTGAATTATATCCAACCTTAATGATCCAATTATAATTAGAGATTTATCTTTCCATTCCTGGACTATGAACTGAGAAGACCCCAGATGTTTTTTTTTTATGTCTCCCTGCTCTTGTCTACAAGCGTTGATAGCTTAATTTGCATATTTGGGGCAGTACGGTGGCTCAGTGGTTAGCACTGTTGCCTCACAGCACCAGGGACCCAGGTTCGATTCCAGCTTCTGGCAATAGTCTGTGTAGAGTTTGCACATTCTCCCCGTCTCTGCGTGGGTTTCCTCCGGGTGCTCCGGTTTCCTCCCACCATCCAAAAATGTGCAGGTTAGGCAAATTAACCATGCTAAATTGCCCATAGTGGGGGGTGTATTGGTCATTGGTAAATATGGGGGGTGGGTCACTCATCGGGCAGTTGGTGTGGATTTGTTGGGCTGAAGGACCTGTTTCCATACTGTAGGGAATCTAATCTAAACAGGGACCAGCTCCCTTTTTGTATGCTGATGACACCTGGCTTTACCTGTTCATCACAATCCTCAATCACATTTCTGCCTTGTTGTCAACCACTGAATGCATTTACACCTCTTTCTATCCCTACCTTGCGAGTCGCAATTTTACATTCTTATGACTCCATCCTCTTGCACATCCTGCCTTCTATTTCCCTATCATTGGCAATGATGGCCTCAGCTGTTTGTGTCTCACATTCTGAATTCTCTTCTTAAGCCTCTTCACTTCAGTTTCCTTCACTAAAAGGCTTTTTAAAGTTTACCATCTTACCTGCTTAATAATACCTTCATTGACCTATCATTAATTTTTGTGATTGCTTCTCTGAAGTATTAGGATGCTTTTCATTATCTTTATGCATGTTTGTAAGCTTTATTAGTGCAGGCTGTTGTCTGAGACAGGTGTCTCTGACTTTGAATTGAAAGGTTAAAGTTGTAATAGACCCACAGGATCATAGGGCTGTTGTCTCATTAGAGAGAGACTACTACTGGTGGCTTAACCTGAGGATCACCACGCCTTAGGCAAAGGAAGAAGTTAAGAAGTTGGAGACTCCTTCATGGTAATCTCAGTTGATGTAGGAATTGAACCCATCACTCTACCTCGCAAAGCATCTATCCAGAAATGTTGCATTAGTTCCCAGTCCAAAAATCAGAATTTCCTAATGTATGAGTTCAAGCTAGTATGTTGTCAGTCACAATAGAGGATTCTTGCAGCCAGGGAGATTCACGTATTTGGAGTTGGCCATCATCGGGTGGTTGGCCAGCTTAAAGGTGCTCTGTGGTAATCCCAAAATTGTTCAATTATTGAGGTGATTTGTCAGTCAACCAATGCTTTGGCCAAGTGCTGCTGCCACCAAGAGCAAGTCATTCACATCCTTTTGTTTTTAAAGGAATGTTTGGGATTCCCAATCATCAGGGATAATATCACACACTGCATTATAAGTTGGGGCGGCATGGTGGCTCAGTGTTAGCACTGCTGCCTCATAGCGCCAGGGATCCGGGTTCAATTCCTGCCTCAGGCAACTGTCGTGTGTGGAGTTTGCACATTTTCCCTGTGTCTGCGTGGGTTTCCTCCGGGTACTCTGGTTTCCTCCCACAGTCTAAAGATGTGCAGGTTAGGTGAATTGGTCATGCTAAATTGCCCGTAGTGTTAGGTGAAGGGATAAATGTAGGGGAATGGGTCTGGGTGGGTTGCTCTTTGGAGGGTCGGTGTGGACTTGTTGGGCCGAAGGGCCTGTTTCCACACTAAGTATATCTAAAAAAAATGTGTGTAAGAGGATTTCCTGACACAGTATGCAGATGGATCAACAAGAGGTGAGGCATTGGATTTGGTACGGGGTAATGAATCAGGTCAGCTGTTAGATTTGGAGGTATGTGAGTACTTTGGTGATAGTGATAACAATTCGGTTATGTTTACTTTAGCAATGGAAAGGGATAGATATATCCTGCAGGGCAAGAGTATTAGCTGGGGGGAAAAGCAATCGTGATGCAATTAGGCAAGATTTAGGACACATAGGATAGGGAAGGAAACTACAGGGGATGGGCACAATTGAAATGTGGAGCTTTTTCAAGAAACAGCTACTGCTGCATGTCCTTGATAAGTATGTACTTGTCAGGCAGGGAGGAAGTGGTCGAGTGAGGGAACCGTGGTTTACTAAGGAAGTTGAATCTCTTGTCAAGAGGAAGAAGGAGGCTAATGTAAAGATGAGACGTGAAGGCTTGAGAGTTACAAATTTGCCAGGAAGGAAATAAAGAGAGAGCTAAGAAGAGCCAGGAGGGAACATGAGAAGTCTTTGGCAGGGAGAATCAAAGAAAATCCTAAAACTTTCTACAAGTATGTCAGGAATAAAAGAATGACTCGAGTAAGATAGGGCTTGTCAAGGACAGTTATGGGAAGTTATGCGTGGAGTCCAAGGAGATAGGAGAAGCGCTAAATGATTATTTATCTTCAGTATTCACACTGGAAAATGATAATGTTGTCGAGGGGAAAACTAAGATACAGACTATTAGACTAGGTGGGATTGTGGCTCATAAGGAAGAAGTGTTAGCAATTCTGGAAAGTGTGAAACTAGATAAGTCCCCTGGGCCAGGTGGGATTTATTCTAGGCTTGTTTGGGAAGCTAGGAATGAGATTGCAGAACCTTTGGCTTGGATCTTTATGTCATCATTGTCTTCAGGAATAATGCCAGAAGACGGGAGAATAGCAAAGGTTGTTCCTTCATTCAAGAAGGGGAGTAGGGACAACCCTGGTAATTATAGACCAGTGCCTCACAAACCTTATTAAGTTCTTTGAGGTGGTGACAAAACAGGTGGATGAGGTTAAAGTGGTTGATGTGGTGAATATGGATTTCAGTAAAGTGTTTGATAAGGTTCCCCATGGTAGGCTAATGCAGAAAATACAGAGGCATGGGATTAAGGGTGATTTAGAGGTTTGGATCAGAAATTGGCTAGCAGAAAGAAGACAGAGGGTGATGGTTGAGGGGAAATGTTCATCCTGGAGTTTAGTTACAAGTGGTGTACCACAAGGATCTGTTTTGGGGCCACTGCTGTTTGTCATTTTATAAATGACGTGGATGAGAGCATAGAAGGATGGGTTAGTAAATTCGTGGATGACATTGAGGTCGGTGGAGTTGTGCCAAAGGATGTTGCAGGTTACAGAGGGACATAGATAAGCTGCAGAGCCGGGCTGAGCAGAAAAGTGTGAAGTGATTCACTTTAGAAGGCGTAACAGGAATACAGAGTACTGAGCTAATGGTAAGATTCTTGGTAGTGTGGATGAGCAGATAGATCTCAATTTCCATGTACATAGATCCCTGAAAGTTGCCACCCAAGCTGACAGGGTTGTGAAGAAAGCAAATGGTGTGTTAGGTTTTATTGGTAGAGGGATTGAGTTTCTGAGCCATGAGATCATGTTGCAGCTATACAAAACTCTGGTGTGGCCAAATTGGAAGTGTTGCCTACAGTTCTGCTCGCCACATTATAGGAAGGAAGTGGAAGCATTGGAAAGGAGATTTACCAGGATGTTGCCTTGTATGGAGGGAAGGTCTTATGAGGAAAGGCTGAGGGACATGAGGTTGTTTTAGTTAGAAAGAAGGTTGAGAGGTGACTTAATAGAAACATACAAGATGATCAGAGGTGGACAGTGCGAGCCTTTTCCCTCAGGTGGTGATGGCTAGCACAAGGGGACATCGCTTTAAATTGAGGGGTGAGTACAGTAGTAGAGTCCTCATCTTGAAGGGCATTTAAATGGTCATTAGATAAACATATGGATCATAATGGAATAGTGTATGGCTTACAGATCGATGGCCTACAGATTGGTTTCACAGGTCGACGCAACATCAAGAGCTGAAAGACCTGTACTGTGCTGTAATGTTCTGTGTTCTAACATTTGAAAGATTTCCATATAGGTATATGATTAGAAAGAGATTAGAGGGATATGGGCCAAATACTGGCAAATATGACTCAATTTAGTTAGGATATCTGGTTGGCATGGACAAGTTGGACCGAAGTGCTGTATATCTCAATGACTGTATTACTTAGAGTAGGAGAATAGCTATGCAAGCAGAAAAGATTAAAACTTTTACAACTATTCTGGTAATACTTCACCAGTCAACATATCACAATGTCTTAATGGTAATGTCTTTATTTTGGGTTATTCCATCTTTAAAAATTATATTGAAAAGTGATTATTGCACTTGGTTTATCTACAATCTATTATTATGGGTAGGTTTGAACATCAGGTTTCTCTTCATCTTAGCTGGCTTCTCCCTCCCATTAGTTGTTGCTTCTCTCCTGCTTTCTTCCAATATGTTGTTTTCACTATTGTTTCTTGTTGTTCAAATTTGGGCTTCAGGTCTGTAGCACAGTGAACAAACACACTGGGTCACTTTTTCACCACAACACTCTTATATCATGGTGTGCAGTTATATTCTTAGTACATGCATAAAATATCCAAGATAACATTTATGTCACTTTGGTATTGGTAACCTAAGGAAGGTAAATTGTTTCTTGCATTGAATGTTCCTTTTCATGATATGTTCTTCAATTCTGGAGAAGTACATCATTTTTGACAGTCACTTTTGATGATTTCCAATATTAAAATTGAAATGAAGCTAATATTTGCCATTTAATTTAATACACATTTCACAGTTACAAATAAATAGATTTTTAAAAAATGTGTATGAATACTGAAGGAACATATTCAGGAATTATCTAGACTTAATGTATGTTTCAGTAATAGATTTTTAATTTTTGTAGGTGAAGGGACCAGGTATTGGAGTAATCGGGTCTTCAAAAGGTGGAGATTTGGCTCTATCAATGATCACATTTTTACCACAGGTGGTAGCATCCGTTTGCATCTCTGGCTGCCATGCAAACACTATAACTGACTTGCATTATAAAGATATGCATCTCCCCAGCTTGAGCTATAATGTAGATCGCATCATTGTTTCGGACTCAGGAATTCTAGATATGTCCAAAACACTTGAAAACCCCAGCACAAATAAAGGAAGCACCATCCCATTGGAAAAAGCTGAAGGACACATCTTGTTTGTGGTAGGAGAAGATGACAAGATCTGGGACAGCAAGCTGTTTGCTGAGGAGGCTATAAAAAGACTGAAAAAAAATGGTAAGGACAACTATAAACTCCTTAGTTATCCAGGAACTGGGCACTGTATTGATCCTCCTTGTTCTCCATTTCGTCCTGCCAAGATTGACCGTTTGTTTGGACTTCCAGTACTGTTAGGGGGAGAGGCAATAAAACACTGCTCTGCTCAACAAGATGCTTGGGAAAAAATTCAAGAATTCTTACGTTTACATCTCGGTTGAAGTGATTTCGATTTAACAAGGTTCCTCTTTACCTAATGAATGTGATTTAGTATGTATTCTGTCATAAATTGCACAGTAATTATTTAATATGAAGCACTATATGTAAGGAGGACAATCCAAGACTTTCTGAAACATGTATTCCTGACCACCAATACCTCTACTTTTTGGGTGGGGGTGGAAAAAATTAAACTGTTGTCTTTAATAATGCCGTAGTGTCAAAATATTTATTCTTTATTGTGTAGTTCACATTTGCACTGAAATTATTTAGCAGTTTTCATTAGTCTTCGCTACAAAGGAAAAAAGTAACATTTCAGAAAAAGCTGAAAATTGGAAAATGAAAGTAATAGAAGATCACAGGAAACATAGAATAACCAAAGAAGTAGTATTGGACAAATTGTTGAAGTTGAATGTGACAAGTACCTGAGTACTGATAGGCTTCATCCGATAGTCTTAAAGGAAGTGAGTCGTGAGATAGTTGATGCATTGGTTCTAATTTTCCAAACTTTCCTAGAATTGGGATAATGTAGGATTAGATTGGAATATAGTGAATATAAATGGGAGGGAAATGGGAAGCAGAGAACAGGTCAATTTAGCTTAATATCTGTTATAGGAGAAGAAGTTAGAAGCAATTAAAGAAGATGTTACCAGTAAGGCACTTTTAAACAAATCAGGCAGTCTCCATAACCTTTTGAAAGGAAAATCATGTCTAACTAATTTAGTGGAGTTCTTTCAAAAATTAACATACTGTGGATAAAGGTTCCCGGTAAAGGAGGTAACATTGGCATGGATGGAAGCTTGGTTAACAAACAGGAAACAGATTTGTCAGAAATGGGTGTTTTATCGATTGCTAAGATTAAATAAGTGATGTTCTGTGGAGATCAATATTAGGCCTCAAATTATTTAAATAAATGACTTGGGGATGAAGAGACTAAGGTATGGATGCTAAATTTTTGATGACACAAAGATAGGTAGAAAAATAAGTTTTCACATGGACAGAAGGAAATGAGTAGACAAAGATCTGGGAAATGGCAATATAAAGTGGGAAAATGTGAAATTGTATTGACAAGGATAATAAAAAAAAGTATGTTATCTAATTGAAAGTTTGCAGAAATCTGAGATACAGAGGATCTGAGTGGTTTCACGCATGAGTTATGAAAGGTTGGTATGCAGGAATAGCAAATAATTAGCAAAGCTAATAGGTTATCATTAATTAGATGAGATGAAATCAAATGCCGGGGATATTTTTATGGCAGAGGTGGATAGATTCTTGCCAGGAGGCAAAAGGCTATGGAAGGATTAGGCAGGAGGTTAGTGAGTAAAATTAGGGCGCATGGTATTGGGGGCAAAGTCCTAGATTGGATTGAAAATTGGCTGGCTGATAGGAAACAAAGAGTAGTGATAAACGGCTCCATTTCGGAATGGCAGGCAGTGACCAGTGGGGTACTGCAGGGATCCATGCTGGGACCGCAGCTTTTTACAATATATGTTAATGATATAGAAGATGGAATCAGCAATAACATTAGCAAATTTGCTGATGATACAAAGCTGGGTGGCAGGGAGAAATGTGATGAGGATGTTAGGAGATTACAGGGTGACCTGGACAAGTTAGGTGAGTGGGCAGATGCATGGCAGATGCAGTTTAATGTGGATAAATGTATGGATATCCACTTTGGTGGGAAAAACAGGAAGGCAGATTACTACCTCAATGGAATCAATTTAGGTAAAGGGGCAGTACAGAGAGATCTGGGTGTTCGTGTACACCAGTCAATGAAGGCAGCTACAGCAGGTAGTGAAGAAGGCTAATAGCATGCTGGCCTTCATAACAAGAGGAATTGAGTATAGAAGCAAAGAGGTGCTTCTGCAGCTGTACTGGACCCTGGTGAGACCGCACCTGGAGTACTGTGTGCAGTTCTGGTCTCCGAATTTGAGGAAAGACATTCTGGCTATTGAGGGAGTGCAGCGTAGGTTCACGAGGACAATTCCTGGAATGGCAGGATTAGTTCACCCAGAGAGTGGTGGCTGTGTGGAATGCTCTGCCCCAGAGGGCAGTGGAGGCCCAGTCTCTGGATTCATTTAAGAAAGAGTTGGATAGAGCTCTCAAAGATAGTGGAATCAAGGGTTATGGAGATAAGGCAGGAAGAGGATACTGATTAGGAATGATCAGCCATGATCATATTGAATGGTGGTGCAGGCTCGAAGGGCTGAATGGCCTACTCCTGCACCTATTGTCTATTGAATATGAAGATGAAATCACGATCAGAACAGCCAAGTTATTATTAAATGGAGGAGCAAACTCAAAAAGGAAAGTGGCCTGTTCCTAATCCTAAACCTTAATTCTGTATGTTACTGAAAATCATTTACTTCTAAGATTTTGTTTTGTTTTATCATTTTCCTCCACACTGCACCTAAAGGTGTTGATGCAGGTTAGACTTTGACCAGAAGACATATGAGCAGAAATTCAGCCCATTGAGTCTGCTCCGTCATTCAATCAACGCTTATAGATTTTTCAACTCCATTTTCCCATTTTCATGTCATGGCTTCCAACTAAACATTCATTTTCTGTAACCATAGACTAATTTGGTCATGTGCACTGAGTTGGGTGATGTGTAGAGAGTTCACAACTGAGCCTTATTTCGTCATTACTGTGCATAGTGCATTTCAAGCACAGATTAAGCATTGCTGGATAAGAGTCATTGTCATCATGGTTTTTTTTTTCTGCGCTACCTCCCATATTCTATGGATGGTATTGCCCTTACTCTTCTCCAGTCTCAGCCATTGTCAGATGAAAGACATATATTTGTTTGAAGGTTCAGAGGAAAATTAGACCTTTATTTCTGAAATTGCTAGATTGGCTAAAATGTTCAAGAGTGAGACAGTTATTTTTTTTTGTTAGATAAGGGTTTTGAAGCAAGTTAATGATGGTTGAAGAGAGATTTACTTGTATGTAATATCATGAGGGCTCTATGTTGACTGGACGGAAGTGACTTATTAGGAGAGGACAATAACTAGTATGCACAAAGTTATATGGCATGAGAACAGGCCATTTGAGCTTTCGCCCATCTTCTTTACCTGCCACTAGGTAAAGAAGAGTTTTCAGAATTCTCTATTGGATGTGTCGGTGATGATATATCAGAGGCCCCCAGAGGAAAGATTCTTTTTCACTCCACCCTTACCTAAACCTATCCCCCAATTATTTCTATTCAGCTCTCCCTACCACCATCACCACTCCCTCCACCCACCCTGAACCTGTTTAAACTTTTCAAAGAGGTAACTAATGTAGTGGACAATAGAATGCCTGAATTATTTTTCTATAGAGGTTCAGATGCCTATTTTAGCTAAAGTTGAGCCTCAAACTCAGAAGAATCGGAAGCAAAAGCATGCCATTCATTCTTTGAGCTTGCTCTGACATTTGATAATATCTTGAAAGGTATGATTATGGCCTTAATTCCTGTCTGACAGTTTCCCTATCCAATAACCCTTGATTCCTGGGAACCATATGTTATGAAGATTACAGTAGAGGAAGGAGTGCATGGATTTACCAGAATAATACCTGACTGAAACAGTAAAGCTGTAAAATTACACAGACTATTGATTGCAATTTGGAAGGTTCTGGGGCTGATTTTATTTAAGCTTTCAGGATGATAGGGGAGACAGATAGTCATTGATTCCAATAGCGGATTTATATCCAGTTTCAAAAAGGAACTTTCCAGGATTTGATAGGTGAACAGGGATGGGATTTCTAATGCCATAGAAAGACCTTTAAAGTAATTGAGGAGTGGGTGTGGAAGATTCAGGATAGGGGATATCTAGGCTTATGAAGCAAAAGGCAATAGCGGCATTGCAGGGCAGCCCCGTGTGGGACAGGAAAGGACAAAGTGTATAAACATTAAAAGTGGTCTTGTTTGTTTACAGGAGGCCAAGGTTCATGTCTCATCTGGTTCAGAAGTGTATAAAAATATCTTGGAACAGGTTATTGAGAAAATATCGATGAGCCATAAAAAAAATTTAAATTTGGGATACATGGTAAAAAGACAATATTAATGGCTCCTTACTTAAATGTGCTTTGTATTCAGAACAAAATAAATGAATTAATGGAACAAATAGAGAATGCTTGGAATGATCTTAGCCATTACAGAGATATGGTTACAAGAAGATCACATCTTGGACCTAAATATTTAGGGGTGTAAGACTTTTTGAAAGGACAGGTAGGAAGGCAAAGGTGATGAGGCAGCTTGCTAGTATAAGATGAGTAAAGTATGATAGCAAGAAATGACCTAAGATTAGATGATATAGAATCCGTATGGGTTGAGATAGGAAAATCAAGGAAAACATGACCCTGATGGGAGTAATCCAAATGCACCTACCAGTAGCTTTTGTATAGTGTAGAGAATAAATCAGTAGATATTAAGGGCATAGAAAAAAGGCAGTATGTTAATCATGGGTGACACTTATTTTCATGTAGATGGAGAAAATCAAATTGGCAGAGGTAGCCACAAGGATAAATTCATAAAGTGTATTCAAGAAAGTTTCCTGAAACAAAATGTTCTGCATCCAACCAGGGATCATGCTATTTTGTATTTGGTAATTCATAATAAGTCAGGTAGAATAAACGAGGGAACAGGGACTGATGTTTAGACATTAGCATTCAGTTTGAGGAGGAGAAAAACTTTCAGAAACAATTGTGCTGACCTTAAATAAGGGTAAATGCATTGGGATGAGGGCAGAGTGGATTTGGAAAGGAGCTTAACAGAAAAGATAGTTAAGGAACAATGGCTGGAATTTAAGAACATAGTTTGTGACTCAGAAATAAAGATGTATCTCAGTGAGGATGAAGGATTCAAGGAAGAGGATAAACTGATAATGGTTAACCAAATAATTTAAGGATAATGTCAAAGTGAAAGAAAAATGACATAATGTGGCAAAGACCTGTGGTTACACAGAGGATTGGGAAAATTTTAAAAAAACAGCAAAAGATGACAAAAAATGAAGCAATAAACTATAAGGACAAATTAGCAAGTACTATAAAAACAGTAAATTTATCTTAAAATATATTTTAAAAATGAGATAGGCAAAAATGAAAATCACCTCCTGAGAGAACAAGGCTGGGGAATAAGACTGGTGAGAGAATGGTGGTATGATGGTATACTGTTAATCCAGAAACTTAGCTAACGTTCTCGGTATTCAGGTTCAAATCCTGGCATGGCAGATGGTGGAATTTGAATTCAGAAAAGAATTAAACATCTAATGATGACCATGAAACCATTGACGATATTCAAGAAAAACCCATCTGGATTCATTAATGTTCTTCAGAGAAGGAAATCTATCATCCTTAAGTAGTGACTCCAGACAAACAGCAATGTGGTTGACTCTTACTGACACAGACCCCCTCCCCTCTTGTGGGCAATTAAGGATGGGCAATAAATCTTGGCCTGGCCAGAGAACTCCACATCCCATGCGAATACAAAAAAAAGATGGGAGCCTGGAAATGGCAGAGGAGTTGAATAAGTACTTTGCATCATTCTTCACAGGACAGAACACTAATAGCAGTCCTTAACTATTCAACAATATAGGGGCTAAAGGAGAGGGAAATAAAGAATACCTATTAGGGCAACTAATGAGGCCAAAGACCAATAAGTCTCTGATAAATTTGATGCTCAAATTTTTAGGGAAATGGCTAGCAATAGTGATATTATTTTCTGGATAGTATTATAGAACAGAGATACCTAGGGGTTCAGGTGCATATTTCTTTGAAATTTGTATCACAGATAATGTGGTTAAGAAGGTATTTAGCACACTTGCCTTCATTGTCCACACCTTTGAGTATAAGAGTTGGGACATCATGTTGAGGTTGTACAGGACATTGGTGAGGCCTATTCCGGAGTACTGCGTGCATTATTGGTCGTCCTGTTATAGAAGGATTGTTAAACTGGAGAGGATTCAGAAAAGATTTCCCAGGATGTTGCTGAGAATGGAGGGGTTGGACCAGAAGGGCTGGGACCTTTTTCACTGGAGTGTAGGGGATTGAGGGGTGACCTTTCTGAGGTGTATAAAGTTATGAGAGACATAGATAAGGTGAATGATAAGGTTCTTTTTCTGAGGGTGGGGCAGTTCAAAACGAGGGGGCATATTTTAAGGTAAGAAGAGAAAGACTTTAAAAAGATTCATGAGGTTCACACAGAGTGGTTGGTATGTGGAATGAACTGCCAGAGAAACATCTAAAAGACATTCAGATAAGACATGAACAGGAAAGGTTTGGAGGGATATGAGCCAAGCACAGCAGGTGGGACTAGTTTAGTTTGGGAAAACAGTCAGTGTGGACTGGTCAGACTGAAGAATCTGTTTCCATGCTGTATGACTCCAATAAACCTTAAGATTCAGGAAAAGTTTCAGCGGTTTTGAAAACTACCAATGAGAAATTATTAGGCTCCATTATAAAGGATATAATAGATCATAATAAAGAAGAGTTGGATGTTTTTATGAAGGGGAAGTCATGGCTGACGGTTATGACAGTTGTTTTGAGAAGGTAACATGCAGGATAGGTAAAAGGGAACCAGTGGATGCAATGTATTTGGATTTCAAAAAGGCATTCATGAGGGTATTGAACATAAGGCTAAGAGCTCATGATGTTAGTGGTGGTATACCGGCACAGATAGAGAATTGGTTAACTAATTGAAGGTAGTGAGTTGGGATAAAGGAGTCAATTTCAGGATGGTAACTTGTGGCGTGGGGGCACAATTATTTATAACATCTATTAATGACTTGCATGGTGGAAATGAACATAATTTTGCCAAGTTCGCAGATTACACAAAAATAGATGGGAAGGAAGTGATGGGGATGACATATGAGTCTACAGAGCAATATAGACAGACTGAGTGTGTGGGCAAAACCTCAGCAGATGGAACATAATGTGAGAAAATGAGGTTTGATACTTCAGCAGCAAGAATAGAAGCTATTTAAATGGGTGAAGACTACAGCACAGAGAGGTTCTCATGCATGAACCATAGAAAATCTAGCATCTAACTTCAGTAGGTAATAGGGAAGGCAAATTGACTGTAACATTTATTTAAAAGAGAATGGAATATAAAATTAAGGAGGTCTTGCTAAAACAATACAAAGCTCTCAACAGACCACACTGAATACTGTGAATATTTTTGGTCTCCTTGACTTAAGGAAAATAAACTGGCAGTTGAGGGAGCATGTCCACTCAGCTGATACTTGATGTAGAGGGATTTTCTTGAGAGGTTAAAATGAGCAGGTTGGGCTTTTACTCATTTAGAAGAATGAGAGGCAATCTTATTGACACATGCACGATGAGGGGACTTTATACACCGATACAGAAAGGTTGCACTCCCCTGTTGGAAAGACCAGAGGGCACAAACTCGGGGTGCACATTTAAGACAGAGATAAGGAAGAATGTCATATCTCTGAAGCTAGGAAATCTGCAGAAGTCTTTAACCTCCAAGGGCTATCTAGGCTGGGTCATTAAGGGCTGAGATAGATGTCTAATCAGTATGGGAATCAAGGATGATGGGGAAAAGGAAGGCAAGTGAAGCTGATGGTAATCAGATCAGCAACACTATAATTGGATAGTTCACCAGCTCTTACGGAGTGGACAGGTGGGAGGGACATTCAAATAATATTGACAAGCCGTTTGAGGGGCAAACACGCGGGAAGTCCATAATCCTGTTGAAGTAGCAATCAGTGTCTGGCATGTAGCTCTGATCTTATGATCTCAACATATGTGTTTGTGTAAAATGTAAATGGAAAAGCGGTCTGCTCTGTGTGATGATTCAGATAGTTACTATTTGCTGAATTCCCAATTACAAACTCGCATCACTGTGTTCACCTGGGCAACAGGTTTGGGTGGTCAATATTCACATTTCCCAGCGAGGGTACGGGAAAACCAATTCCAGCTCCACAACCCTCCCAAAGCCACGCATTGGCAATGCTGCCGCTGGTTTCCAGCTACCTCCGCCAGGCTGTATCTCTGTCCCTGTATCCCCGGGCCGGGCTCCCGCTCCCCCTGTATCCCCGGGCCGCTATGTCCGTCTCCATCCAGCTCCAGCCCAGCCCCCGGTGCCTGTTCGATGAGCCGCTCGAGGTGAGAGTGAGCGGCCTCTCCCCGCTCCAACAGGTCACCCTCAAGGCTTGGCTCCGCGACGAGAAGGAGCAGCTTTTCCATTCGGCCGCTTTCTACACGGCGGACCCCCGCGGGCAGCTCGACCTGGCTCACTCCCCCTCCCTGGGGGGACACTACACCGGCGTCCAGCCCATGGGCCTCTTCTGGTCGCTCAGCCCCGTCACTCCGTTCACTCGCCTGGTCAAGAGGGACGTCGCCACTTCTCCCCTGTCCGTCCACATCGAGATCTTTGAGGGACACTGGAGCCTCGGGCAGCTCCCAGCGCAGCCTCTGGCCACCGCCATCAATCAGCGCTGGTTCATGAAGGAAGGGCTGCTCAGGATCCCAGTCAGAGAAGGCAGGATCCGAGGGACACTCTTCATCCCACCCGGTGAGACCTGACTTCCAATTAGACACATCAACTTTGCTCAAAAACAAAATTAGAAAGAGCGGCCAGTGACCCGGCAGTTCTGAAGGCGTGTTGAGAGAAACCGAGTGAACGTTTTGAGCTCTCCACAAAGCTCCTCTGAATTCTTCAAAGCTGGAGAAGAGCCATCCAATTCACTCTGTTTCCCTCTCCACAAGGAGCTGCCAAACCTGCTGTGTTTCCAGCACTTTGTGCTTATTTCACATTTCACAGTATGTTGCTTTTTAACTTTACTCTGTTAGCCCTCGCACTGGACATCACCTCAACATCTAATGCTCAAATTGTCATTCAAAATAATAATAGGAAGGGTTAGATGAATATGGGCCAAATGCTGGCAAATGGGACAAATTAGTTTAGGATATCTGGTCAGCATATGATACTCTGTGGTTGTGCTCTCTGTTATAAACCAGTGCCTTTAAACTAATATGACATTACAAATTACTTTTAATTTGACAATAAAGAATATATATTTTAAGACCACACAATTCGGAATTATATTGTAGTATTCTTTTGTTTTCACGAACAAAAGCAGAAATTGCTGGAAAATCTCAGCAGGTCTGGCAGCATCTGTGGGATGAAATCAGTGAACATTTACGGTCCAGCGACCCTTCCTCAGAACTGAAGACGTTCGATTTCGGATTTCCAGCATCCACGCTTCTTTCGGTGTTTTTTTCCCCCATTATGTTCACATTTAAGAATACCGATTTCAATATCCTCCCACACAGCAAAGTTGTATGAGTAATCACTTCTGCAATGGAAACCGTCTGGAAATTGTGCAACCCATCAGTTTTAGTAAAGGTGTTCAAACATCTAATTCCCATTCACCACTATTTATACCCGGAGCCTAGCTTGAGTTTAGATCCAAGTGAAGAATGCCTACTAAGAATTATTTTGTCTGCAGTGAAACCTTTCATCTCAAAGCAAGTTACTTTCTTGGAAAAATCTTAATTAATTAGGATATCTGATCAGCGTGGGTGAGTTGGACTGAAGGGTCTGTTTCCATGCTGTACAACTCTGACTCTATAGCTATATACATACCACATTGTTTTGCATTGCTGTTATGAATTCTCACAGTTTAAAACACAACTTTAACATGCTTCCCCACAAGACAAAACCAATTTAAACCTAAAGCAAAACACTCTGGATGCTGAAATCTGAAATAGTAAATGTCAGATCAATCCACTGTTTGCTACTCTTTGTTTATGAAGTGGAGAATTACTTATCCAGTAGTTATCAAAAATAATAATTGTTCTCTAGTGTATTTTCTTGTAACATCCCCCTCTTTTACTAGCTCACTGGCCCTAGCATCCTTTACATTTTCTGTACACCTCCATCCACAAACTTTTATCTTTCTCTACTTCTGTTCTATTTCCCCTTGCCCTGTCTGAGATTATGTTATTCATGAGACCCACATCCCACGCTCTCATCCCTATTCCCTCAATAACTAGCAATCCCTCCCGGCTCCCATGTTGGCTGATATAATTAACCATTATCCTCCTTTGGGTTCTGTTGTCAAACCTGCAGTCGTCACCGTCCTCAACCCTGCACTGGTTCCCTGCAACTCTGATAATTACTTGCCCAATCCAAACTCTCCTTCCTCATCAAAGTCCTTGGATGTGCTATTGCCTTCTGATCTATGTCTATTTTCCCAGGCCTCAATGCTTGATTTTCACCCAGTCTGGTTTCCATTCTTGCCACAGTGATGGAACAGCAAATCACATCCTCTCTGACTGTGACAAAACTTCCCTTCCTCACCTATCTCAACTAACCTTTGACATGATTGACTACACCATACTCCACCACTACCCCTCTATCTTTGTCCGTTTGGATGAGACAGTTGTCACCTCCTTCCTTTCTTATCTATTCAGTCATAATTAGAGAATCGCCATCAATTTCTTCCCATTCATGCACTGTCACTTTTTCTATGCTCCAGACAGCTATCCTCAGCTCTTACAATTTCTCATCTATGTGCTGCCCGCAATCATGTTATATGAAATCACATTAATACTGAATTATAGTGATTAATACCTAATTTTGCCTCGTTATTATCTCTCTCTGTCTCCTCATTGCTTCTACATAGTCAGACTATCTTGACTAGCATCCCCAGATTTTTATTAGGATGGACAAGAATGTCCTCTGCTCTAATATTTGGAATGATGCAGAAGTGCCAGTGTTGGACTGGGATGGACAAAGTCAGAAGTAACATGAACACCAGGTTATAGTCCAACAGGTTTATTTGAAATCACAAGCTTTTGGAGCAAAGGCCCTTCATCAGGTGAAGTGGCGGCATGAGTGTTGGACTATAACCTGGTGACATGTGACTTCTGACTCAATAGGTTGAAGCCATTGTCTTCAGTCCCACCTAAAACATCTGTCCCTCTTCATGGTGATTGCATGAGGTTGAATCAGACTATTTGTAACCTCTGTGGTATATTTGACCCTGAGATGAATTTCTGACCACAAATCTGTTCTATCACAAAGACTGTATATCTCTTTCTGCATAACATTGCCAAATTCCACCCTTGCCTCAGCTCATCTGCTGCTGAAGTCCTCATTTGTGCCTTGCTGCTGTCAGGATTGACTACTACAGTGCACTCCTGGATGGTCTCCCAAACTCCAGAATCCATGAACTTGATGTCACCCAAACCTCTACTGCAATCTAACCACACCAACACTTAATAACCCTGAGTTTATGGACCAGAACTGGCTTCGAGTTAAGTATTTAAAATTCTCATCCTATTTGTCAAATCCCTCCATAGCCTGACTATTCATAGAGATATACAGCACGGAAACAGACACTTCGGTCCAACTCATCCATGCCGACCAGACGTCCCAACCCAATCTAGTCCCCCCTGCCAACACACAGCCCATGTCCTTTTAAACCCTTCTTATTCATATTCCCATCCAGATGCCTTTTAAATGTTTCAATTGTACTAGCCTCCACCACTTCCTCTGGCAGCTCATTCCATACATGTACCACCCTCTGTGTGAAAAGGTTGCCCCTTAGGTCACTTTTATATCTTTCCCCTCTCACCTAAACCTACGCCCTCTAGTTCTGGACTCCCCCACCCCAGGGAAGAGACTTTGTCTATTTATTGTATCCTTGCCCTTCATAATTTTGTAAATTTCTATAAGGTCACCCCTCAGCTTCCGATGCTCCAGGGAAAACAGCCCCAGCCTGTTCAGCCTCTCCCTATAGCTCAAATCCTCCAACCCTGGCAATATCCTTGTAAATCTTTTCTGACTCCTTTCAAGTTTCACAACATCTTTCCAATAGGAAGGAGACCAGAATTGCACGCAATATTCCAAAAGTGGTCTAACCAATGTCCTGTACAGCCGCAACATGACCTCCCAACTCCTGTACTCAGTACTCTGATCAATAAAGGAAAGCATACCAAATGCCGCCTTCACTATCCTATCTACCTGCAACTCCACTTTCAAAGAGTTATGAACCTGCACATCAAGGTCGCTTTGTTCAGCAACACTCCCTGGACCTTGCCATTAAGTGTATAAATCCTGCTAAGATTTGCTTTCCCCAAAGGTACTCCCTATCTCTGTTATCTGCAATAATCAGCAATCGTCTAATTCTGGTCTCTTGGATATCTCTGAACCTTCAGCTTCTGAGACCTTGATTAACCCAACTCCTTTGTTCAACATTTCTCCACCTCTCTATCCCACTTTCCTCCTTCAAGGTGCTCTGTTTCTTCAAGAGATTGTCTTTAACATGTGCCACTTGCTCTAATACCTCCGTATAATGCCTCTGTAAATTATCATGGGCCATTTTAGTCTGTTAAACACACTATATAAATACTAGTTGTTGACTCTGAAGTAGTTGATTACTTCATTGAATGTGAAGCCTTGCCCTTTGAGTCCTATTTCTGAAATGTTTAAGACTCTGGACTCATCCATATCTGTGGCAATAAAATAACTTACATTTACATAAGAACTAGGAGCAGGGGTAGGCCATCTGGCCCTTCAAGCCTACTTCACCATTCAATAAGATTATGGCTGATCTTTTCATGGCCCCAGCTCCACTTACCCACCCTCTCACTGTAACCCTTAATTCCTTCATTGTTCAAAAAAAAAATCTTAGCTTTAAAAACATTTACTAAAATAGCATCAACTACTTCACCAGGCATTCCATAGATTCTCAACCCACTGGGTAAAGAAGTTCCTTCTCAATTCTGTCCTAAATCTGCTCCCCCTAATTTTGAGGCTATGCCCTCTTGTCTTTGTTTCACCTGCTAGTGGAAACATCCTCTCCACTTCTATCTTATCTATTCCCTTCATAATTTTGTTTCCATAAGAACCCCCACCGCCCCCCCCCCCCCGCCCGCCAACATTCTTCCAAATTCCAATGACACTAATCCCAGTCTACTCAGTGTCTCTCCATAAACCAACCCCCTCAACTCTGGAATCAACCTAGTGAATCTCCTCCAGACCCCCTCCAGTGTCACTACATCGTTTTTCAAGTAAGGAGACCAAAACTGCCAGTACTCCATGTATGGCCTCACCAGCACCCTATATTGGTGCAACATAACCTTCCTGCTTTTAAACTCAGTTCCTTTAGCAATAAAGGACAAAATTCCATTTGCCTTCCAGGTCACCGGTTGTACCTGCAGACCAACCTTCTGTAACCTCCTCCAGTCTGGGAGGGAGTGAGCGAGCAACCAACGTTCTGTGATTCATGCACAAGGACATCCAGGTCCCTCTGCATTGCAGCATGTTACAACTTGTTTTCATTCAAGTAATAGTCCTTTTTACGGTGACTTCTACCAAAATAGATGACTTCACATTTATTAACATTGTATTCCATCTGCAAGACCTTTGTCCACTCAAAGTATCTATGTGCCTCCGCAAAGTTTCATAATCCTCTGCACAATTTGCTCTGCTACTCATCTTAGTGTCATCTGCAAACTTTGATACCCTATACATGGTCCCCAACTCCAAATCATGTGTCAGTTGTGAATAATTGCAGTCCCAACACTGATCCCTGAGGCACTCCACTACTTCCTGATTGCCAACCAGAATAGCACTCATTTATCCCCACTCTTTGCTTCCTGTTAGTCAACCAATCCTTGATCCGTGCTAATACTTTACCCATATTGCCATGCATCTTTATCTTATGCAGCAGCCTCTTGTGCAGCACCTTGTCGAAGGTCTTTTGAAATTCTAGGTACACCACATCCATTGGGTCCCCGTTGTCCACTGTGCTTATAATGTCTTCATAGAATTACAAACATTCTATTTATAGACCTCCAGTCACAAAATTATGACATTCCAAAGGACGTTTGCCCCCACCAAGCTCCCATGTGCCACTAGCATTGAGATAGTCAGGTAATTTGACTTTTCGAAGGATAAATAAGATACCAGTTCAACCTGTTGGATAGATAACTAACATTATAGTTCAGAAAAATACCTAGAACATGGGTGTCATTCCAATTTTGTTGAGGTACATTTGGAACCTGCTTCCTCCCCCTGTTGAGAATTGAAGGCAATGACAAACCACGACTGACAAAACCTGCTGAGGAATCAGCTCATGATGAAGCTGAAGCAGCAGCAGCAGACAATAAACCAAACAACCTAACTTCAGGCAGAGTATACTTGAATGTACTGACAGGTGAATGTTGATCAGGACATTAGGAAGAATTATTCTTCTCTAAATGAGTGCCATGAAATGCACATAATGGGTAAACAGAGACTTGATGTAAATTTTAATTTGAAAAACCAAACCCTAACATTGCAGCATTTCATCAATACTACACCAAGTGTATCAACTAGGATTTTGTGGTCAAGACACTGTGTGGAGTTTGATCCCCACATCCTTCGAGCACGACCACTACTTGCAGCAGATGTTGGGATTGAAAGGTGGCTAGTGGCTTCTGACTCTTTGGAAGCAATGATAATTATTGCTTGTTGCTATTGCTAACACAGCCATTAACATCTCCACGAGGACAGCAAATGTCTAATGCACTAATCCGTCAAAACACTGGTTGGAAACCAAGGAGATAATGAAGTGGGCACAACATACTCCTACTTTAAAAATAAATCCTCATCCATTTGGCTAGATGCTATGTTACAATTAATAAGTTACCTCTTCCAGATATACCACTCTAATTAAACAAAAGTACACTTGAATCTATTAAAACGAGTTTCACCAGAATGTTGTTGCTAGGTTGTTGCTTTCAATGTAATATTTTCAGTCCCTTATTCACCATGGGAACAGTTTCCCTCTGATAGTTACTCCACACTGTAAAATCTGACAATGCACTCAAAAGATGTGGGAGGCAATGATGTAGTAATCCTGAGAACCGGGAAAGTTCTGGGGATGTGAGTTGAAATGCACCATTGCAGATGGTAGAATTTGAATTTACTGAATAAATCTGGAATTAAAAGCTAGTTTGATGGGGACCATGAAATGGTTGTCATTAAAAATCCATATGGTTCTCTAATACTCTTTAGGGAAGGGAAAACCACCATCTCCACCTGATCTGGCTGACATCTGACTACAGATTCACAGCAATATGGTTGACTTTTAACTGAGTAAGACACTGCCAAACTTCTGATGAAAGGAATGAAGCTAGGTGGGCCATTCAGTGTTGACTGTGACACCAGCAATGTCCCTGTCACCTTCCAATCTGCCGTTGTTGCATCCCTAAATTTGAGTTGTCCCACAGATTAGTCAACCGACAGTTTCACATATTCATCCTCAGTAAATCATTCCTGACGGACAATATCCCATACACAGCCAACCCCATGTCCCAGTGACAGGGCAGGTCCACCAGAAGTTGAGGCATAGTGAAATACAGGCAGAGGGAAGTTGTTGTAGGAGTCCTTAACATTGCCTCTAGAACCAATAAATTGTCATGACATTTGGTCAAACATGGAAAAGGAAACCTCTTACTGATTACCATCTAGTGTCTCCTTTCAGCTGATGAACCTGTTCTCCATGTTGAACAATTTTTGGAGGCACTAAGGGTGTCACAGGCATAGAATGGACTATGGATGTGGACTTCAACATCCATCACCAAAGTTGACTCAGAATCTCCAGTACTCCACATCAGAAACCAATCTGTACCAACTTTCTAAATGCCTAACAAGGTGACTTCAGGTGAGAACTCATGCAGGGTGTTCTTTCGTGAAACCGGAAACTGACAGGGCTCAGGAATCATTCTCTTAGTACCAGGCCTGTCTTTGCTCGAATTGAAGAGTTGGGCCCCATCAATAGAAAAGAAATGTGATTAGGGTTAGGCAATAATCATCCACCCTGGGAATATTACTGGTACAGCATGCCAAGGTAAATATCACAAATGGCATTCAAACAGTTTTCTAGCAGTGCACATATCCAGGAAATATTGAAGAAAATTAGATATTCTGAATAATTCTATCAACTGTTCTTCAACTGGTACTTCAGTAAAGAATAGCAGCTACTCACCTGTATCAGACATCTTCACACAGCTAGGGTGTGTATACTATCACTGCTGTGACCTGTGTGCACGTCACAACAATCACAGAAGCTGTTAGATTTGAGAGACAATGATTCAAGTTAGCTAGTTCCATAACGGGTGCAGAGTTTTATTGTAGGAGTCTGGAAAAGGACATTGCAATTCATTGAGGTGTAATAAATCACTGAGACATTCCCCAGAAAGTCCTTGCCTCCATGCAGGTTTTAGTGTTAATTCTGCACTTTGAGGCTGGAATGAGGGCACCTCCATAAAGAAGTCGTCTTCAACTGTGTGATTAGGGAAACCTCCATCTGCCAGAGCCTAGCAAAGGGAAGTTGTCTGATATTCACCTGTCTTCAATGTCGACTACTGCAAAACGAGGCTGAATGTAAGTACATGAACTCATACTGAAGAGGAATTGTGCAAGTCATCAACAGTGATGAGTCATGGCCAAGATTAGTACAGGTTTTACTCCACAATGAAATCTTGTGCTCCATAAATTACTTAGGTCGTGCTTTCCAATTCAGAGACTGACTCCATTGCCAGATGACACACCACACAGTGATATCAACTGAACTGTGATCGCAAACACAAAATGTTTGGCCCTTTTAGTTTATCAGAACACAGTAGGCCGGTGCAAGGTCCACAGTCTTACACTGTTCCCAGGTACATTGAAGATGCTGAATGTGGTTTTCAGTTTTTCATTCCAAAGTTCCTGTGGTGTCCATAAGTGCCACAGCACACCTGACACTATGATAGTGATTCTTCAGGATGGTGTCTCTCAAGGGACCCAGCATTCATAATTTATCTGAATCCTTATCCTCTCCAAGAGTTAACTCAACTCTGCCGTTCATCTCTTCACTTTACCTTTCCTCTGAACTTCTTGGACAAATAGCAGCCCCTTTGTTCTCCTGGCTCTGATGATTTTCTGATTGCTGGGATACACCAGGCCATCCACCCTGTCCCTGCTGATCTCACTTGCATCGACTGTGCGACAGCTCCTTCCTCTGCCTCCAACAGGGAAGCCACAGAGCCCGTTTGATCCCAGGATCTCGCAGAGAGAGAGAGAGAGAGAGATGCTAGGGGGTGCACTCATTCTAATTGGGATCCACCACTGAGACCAAAAAGGAGGACTAGTGGCTGTGAGCCAACTGAGGGCAGTGGTGCTATGAATTTGAACCCTGAGAGCCAAGTGGGGGGTTGGGCAAGCCAGAAATACAGCCACACATAGTTGATGGCAATGACGGAGGTAGCAAGCTATGTGGGTAGGAAGTGGGAGTAGGGATTTGGTTGTGCAGGTCAGAAAGGTGAAATTATTGGAGTGCATAAAGATCAGTCCTAGGGCCTCCAATTATTTGCCAAGTATTTAAATGACTTGGAGGTGGGGGCAGTGTGTAATATATCCAAATTTGCTCATGGTGGAAAAATCGGTGTGAGAACATGTTGTGGTGAAGACATAAGAACCTGAAAGGGTATGTAAATATATTGAGTCAGTGGGCAAAAACTTGGCAGTTTTGTATTTTGGGTAGCACAGTGAGTCAGTGGTCAGCACTGCTGCCTCACAGCGCCAGGGAACTGGGTTTGATTCCAGCCTTAGGAGACTCTCTGTATGAAGTTTGCAAATTCTCCCAGTGTCTATGTGGGTTTCCTCCCACAATCCAAAAATATGCAGATTAGGTGAATTGGCCATGCTAAATTGCCCATAGTGTTCAGGGCTGTGTGGGATAGGTGCATCAGTCAGGGGTAAATGTGGAGTAATAGGGGAATGGGTCTGGGTAGGATACTCTTCAGAGGATTAGTGTGGACTTGGTAGGCCTGTTTCCACATTGTAGGGATTCTAGGATTCTGTGATTCTTAATATAGGAAAATCTGAGATCATGCAGCTTCATATAAAGCCAGACTGTGGTTTTAAATAGAGAGAGATTCCAAAAGTGCAGTTCAGAGGGATCTAGCTGTTTATAGGCTCATAGATATACAGCACGGAAACAGACACTTCAGTCCAACTTGTCCATGATGAACAGCTATACTGAATTAATCTAGTCCCATTTGTCAGCACTCGGTCCATATCCCCCAAATTCTGGATTAGAGGTGCTGGAAGAGCACAGCAGTTCAGGCAGCATCCAAGGAGTTTCGAAATTGACGTTTCGGGCAAAAGCCCTTCATCTGATTCCTGATGAAGGGCTTTTGCCCGAAACGTCGATTTCGAAGCTCCTTGGATGCTGCCTGAACTGCTGTGTTCTTCCAGCACCACTAATCCAGAATCTGGTTTCCAGCATCTGCAGTCATTGTTTTTACCCCATATCCCCCAAACCCTTCCTATTCATATTGCCATCTCGATGCCTGTTACATGTTGTAATTATAGCAGCCTCCACCATTTCCTCTGGCATTTCATTCCATACATGTACCACCCTTTGCATGAAAACGTTGCCCTTTAGGTCCCTTTTAAATCTATCCGTTCTCATCCTAAACCTATGCCCTGTAGTTCTAGACTCCCCCACCCCGGAGAAAAGACCTTGTCTATTTGTCGTATCCATGCCCCTCATGATTTCATAAACCTCTATAAGGTCACCTCTCAGCCTCCAATGCTCCAGGGGAAACAGCCTCAGCCTATTCGGTCTCTTCCTATAGCTTAAATCATCCAACCCTGGCAACATTTTTGTAAATCTTTTCTTAACCCTTTCAAATTTCACAACATCCTTCTGATAGGATGGAGGCCAGAACTGCACATGGTATTCCAAAAGAGGCCTAACCAATGTCCTGTACAGCTGCAACATGACATTCCAAATCCTATACTCAATGCCCTGACCAATAAAGGAAAGCATACGAACTGTCCTCATCGCTATCCTAACTCAAACAAAATATTAATGCACATGTGCAACATGTAATTAAGAAAGCAATTTGAACTTCACTCTTTTTATTGTAGGGGTTTTGGAATTTAAAAATTTGGAAGGCTTGTTCCACCTGCACAGTGTGATAGTGAGGCCATACCTGAAGTACTGTTTTCTGGAAGCAGTCTAAACAAGAGTCACTGGACTGATTCCTGCAATGGAGAGGTTGTTTATGATTGACAAAGTGTGCCAGCAAATTACAAAGTCAAAAGCTGAAATGGTTTGTATTGGTGTACATGAGAAAGATATATTTGTTATAGGGAGTGAACAAAGAGGATCTTTCATTAGAAACCGAATGGCTTTTTAAACTGATTTTGTCAAATACTGTAAGTTAGTTAGTACATGGAGTACAAACTTAAGTCAGTACAAACTTATTTTATAGTTTTAAGTGTCAGGTGAACCTTGCTATGACTTCAAAGATTAATTAAATGCAGTTTTAGCAACCTTACTTTTTGTGGCTGCATCTTGAATTTGAGATTTCAATAAGACACTATTGTGCAACAGTTTATAAAAACCTAGATATTTTTTACAATAATCGTGCTAAGTAACTCAGTGAATTGTGAAACTCGTACGTGTAACACAGACTGGATCCGCTTTTGTTTGTCATCACAAATGATTTGGATAAAAATATGGGAGGTATATTTACAAAGTTTGTAGATGACATCAAAATTGGTGGTGAAGGGGACGCTGAAGAAAGTTACCTAAGATGATAAAGAGATCTTGATCAATTGGGTTAATGGGCTGAGGCATGGCAAATAGAGTTTAATATGGATAAATGGAAGTGTGGAATTTTGGTAATACAGGACTTCTCCTGACAAAGGAGAATGCTCCGCAAATTTGTGATTTGTAATAAACCCATTGGAATATAATCAAGGGTCGTCTGACTTCTGAACTTGTCCACCCCAGTCCAACACCAGCACCTCCACATCAGGACTTAATCAGTTAATGGTATGGCCCTGGGAACAAAATATTAATGCATATGTGCAGCAAGTAATTAAGAAAGCAATTAGAACAAGGGGACCTAGGGGGTTCAGGTACATAATTCTTTGAAATTTGTGTCACAGGTAGACAGGGTTGTCAAGAAAGCTTTTAGCATACTTGACCTTATTGCTCAGACCTTTTGAGTATAGGAGTTGGGACGTCAAGTTGAGATTGTACAGGATGTTAGTGAGGCCTCTTCCGGGAGTACTGTATGTAGTTCTGGTTGTAGGAAGGATATTATTAAACTGGAATGGGTCGAAAAACATTTACCAGTACTTTGCCGGGTCTGGAGGATATAAAATAGACTGGAAAGGCTGGGGCATTTTGCATTGGAGTGTAGGAGGTTGGCGGGGGAGTGACCTTAGAGGTTTGTAAAATATTGAGAGGCATTGATAAGGTGAATAGCAAAGATATTTTTCCCAAGGATGAGGAGTTCAAAACTAGCAGGTATATTTTTAAGGTAAGAGCAGAAAGTTTTAAAAAGAACATGAGGGGCAACATTTTTGCACAGTGGTTCATACGTAGAATTAACTGCCAGAGAGAGTGGTGAATGCAGATACAGTTACAACATTTAAAAGACGCTTATCTAAATTCATGAATAGGAAAGATATAGAGCGAGATGGGCCAAGTATCAGATCTAAAAGTTGAAGTTCTAAATTGGAGAAAGGCCAATTTTGACGGTATTAGGCAAGAACTTTCAAAGCTGATTGGAGGCAGATGTTCGCAGGTAAAGGGACGGCTGGAAAATGGGAAGCCTTCAGAAATGAGATAACAAGAATCCAGAGAAAGTATATTCCTGTCAGGGTGAAAGGAAAGGCTGGTAGGTATAGGGAATGCTGGATGACTAAAGAAACTGAGGGTTTGATTAAGAAAAAGAAGGAAGCATATGTCAGATATAAACAAGATAGATCAAGTGAATCCTTAGAAGAGAATAAAGTAAGAGTATACTTAAGAGGGAAATGAGCCGGGCAAAAAGGGGACATGACATAGTTTTGGCAAATAGAATTAAGGAGAATCCAAAGGGGTTTTACAAATATATTA
>NC_057719.1:74319496-74329672 GCF_004010195.1 Chiloscyllium plagiosum
TTTTTCAGACTGGAGGCCTGTGACCAGTGGAGTGCCACAAGGATCGGTGCTGGGCCCTCTACTTTTTGTCATTTACATAAATGATTTGGATGCAAGCATAAGAGGTACAGTTAGTAAGTTTGCAGATGACACCAAAATTGGAGGTGTAGTGGACAGCAAAGAGGGTTACCTCCAATTACAACAGGATCTGGACCGGATGGGCCAATGGGCTGAGAAGTGGCAGATGGAGTTTAATTTGGATAAATGCATTTTGGGAAAGCAAATCTTAGCAGGACTTATACACTTAATGGTAAGGTCCTAAGGAGTGTTACTGAACAAAGAAACCTTGGAGTGCAGGTTCACAGCTATGGGCTGGGCGCTGGCAGGTGGGACTAGATTGGGTTGGGATATCTGGTCGGCATGGACGGGTTGGACCGAAGGGTCTGTTTCCAAGCTGTACATCTCTATGACTCTAAGTGCAGCCAAGTAGGACTAGTTTAGTTTAGGAATATGGTAAGCCTGAACTGGTTGGACCAAAGAGCCTGTTTCCATGCTATATGACTCATATGACAACAGCTAAATAGATCTTCACATTCTGAAGAGGAGTCACTCGACCTGAAATGTTAACTCTGCTTTCTGGCCACAGATGCTGCCAGACTTGCTGAGTTTTCTCAGCAATTTCTATTTTTGTAAACAGATTCGGCCTATGTTCATTAGAGTTTAGGGGAATCAAGGATGATCTTATTGAAACATGCAAGATTCTGAGGTGACATGGCAAGGTAGATGTTGAGAACCCATTTATTGAATGAAGGTACATTCATTTAAAACTGAGATGTGAAGCAATTTCATCTCTAAGGAAAGTGAATACTAGAATTCTCACCTCAGAAATATGTGGAGGCTCGATCACTTAAAGTATTTAAAAAGAAGGTAGGTAGATTTTTGCAATATTAAGCATTTAGTGCTATGAGGAGCTGACAAAAAAATGGTGTTGAAGCCTGAGGCAGATCTTAGAACTGAAGGGCATAGGTTTACGGTGAGAGGGAAAAAATTTAAAATGGACCTAAAGGGCAACTTTTTCATGCAGAGGGTGGTGCGTGTATGGAATGACATGGCAGAGGAAGTGGTGGAGACTGGCACAATTACAACATTTAAAAGGCGTCTGGTTGGGTATATGAATAAGAAGGGCTTAAAGGGATATGAGCCAAGAGCTGGCAAACGGGACTAGATTAGGTTATGATATTTGGTCGGCATGGACGAGTTGGATCGGAGGGTCTGTTTCCATGCTGTGCATCTCTGACTTTGTGACTCTTAAGTGGTGGACAGACTTCAGATGCTAAGTGCCCTACTCATGTTCTTAATTCTTAAGTTCTCATGATTACAATGGTTATAAAGTTAAGCCACTGAACAGACTTGGCGGCCTGAAATATAGTCCAGCTTAAAGTCATGCACCTTACATTGTGCTAAGCACATGACTTACATCCTCACCTGTAAAGGTGAGACACTGAAAATGAATATTTTAAACTTCACCCCACCACCCCATAATAATCACCCTTTCCCAGTTGTGACAAAGGGTCACTGGACTCAAAACATTAACTCAGTATTTCTCTCTGCAGATACTGGAGGACCTACTGAGTTTCTCCAGCAATTTCTGTTTTGATTTCAGATTTCCAGTGTCTAGTATTCTTCATTTTATAAAAGATAAAGATTTGTTTGCATTTGCAGGAAATGGGCCATTTCCAGGGGTGATTTCTGTGAATGAAATAAAAGGCGGATTGTTAGAATACAGATCCAGTCTGTTGGCAAACCATGGTTTTACAACACTAGCGTTAGCCTACCATAATTACGATGACCTTCCAAAAGGTGTGATTAACTTGGACTTAGGATATTTTGAAGAAGCTGTACATTTTTTGAAGCAACATCCAAAGGTAAGTCACATTATCAAATAAACTGTTTTAGTGGTAACTTGTGCACTGAAATAGAAAAGTTCAGTTGACTTGCTGTTTATCTGTGTCAAAGACATTTGATAAGTATTATGTCATCTAAAGAAGCCTGATTAGCTTAGTTCAACAACTACCGTGTGGTTCAGAATGATGGCATGAGTTCAATTTCTGTTCTGGCTGAAGTAGGCTCTAGACCTTCCCCACCTTACCTGATTGATACAGAGTGATCATGCTCCAACTATATAACAAATTGTTGCTTTCTAATAGCGAGACAAACTCTTGTTTCGCTTTAATAGGAGGAGTTGCCTATGATTTCTTATGGGTGAGGCTAAATATTTGCTTACCCAATGTCATGTAATATGTGTTGTATTTTCATGTACTTCACATTGCTAGTGAACTAGACCAGTCAGTTAGAAAACACCTGGAGGATGTAGTCACTGGGTAAGGAATCACTTAGAGATCACATTGTCATACAGCATGGAATCAGACCGTTCAGTCCAACTCATCCATGCTCACCAGATATCCTAAATTAATCTAGTTCCCTTTGCCAGAACTTGGCCCATATCCTTCCAACTGCTTCCTAATCACATACCCATCCAGATGTCTTTTAAATGTTGTAATTGTATCTGCCTCCATCACTTCCTCTGGCAGCTCATTCCATACATGCGTTACACTTTGTATGAAAACATTGCTACTTAGGTCCCTCTCATTATAAGGCTATACCCTCTATGTTTGGACTCCCTTGCCCTCAGGAAAAGACTTTGGCTATTCACTGTATCCATGCCCCTCATGATTTTATAAACCTCTAAAAGGCCACCCCTCTGTTTCCAACACTCCAAGGAAAATAGCCCCAGCCTGTCTAGCCTCTCCCTATAGCTCAAACCCTCCAATCCCAGCAATATCCTTGCAAACCTTTTCTGAACCTTTGCAAGCTTAACAACATCATTTCTATAGCAGAGAGACAAGAATGCTGTGTTTGTTCCTTTAACCAACCGGCATGTTGTACCATGCAGGGTGGAGAGCACTTAGGCTGACTGTGGGAGAACCAGGTCAGAAAGCCTAACAGGTTCAGGATTATTAGGTTGTACCAAGTCAAACTGGATACAAGGTTCAATTTACTTGATTTATATTGGTTTGCAACTGGTGATAAACCTCAATTATTGTTTTTTGACTTCTCATATTGCACATTGTGGATGAGTCAAGATGATTTCCTTTCATCAAAGCCTTCTGATTCTTTCCTTTTTTAATGTGTGTAAATGTGCACTTTCTAGTTGTTTCCATATCAACACAACCCTTTCACACATCATCTCAACTTTTCTCTGCTCTATTGGATGCCATAATTGTAGAATGTGGTGCAGTATATAATTCATCTATTGAAAATTACAATGAATTACCTCCAGTTGGGAGCGTAAGAACTTGTATGAGGAGAATATCAGAAATTCCAGAATATGGAATGCCAAAGGTGACAAAGTATATCCTGTATTTCTGTGTCAAGGAGGAGTGAGAAATTGATTATTCGCTGTTGTACTACTTGTTAATCCATTTTACCTAAACGAATCCATGAAGTGAATCCATATTCAACAGCCTGAGTACGAATTAAGGGTTCTTAATTATGAGCTTCGGGTCTCTTTATCATTTCCCTACGTTTTCTAGGCAAGAAAACAGTGTGGCAGTGATATAGATATTAGAGGATCTTCAATGTTGCTGGACACATGGCAGATAAAAATTTAATGCAGAGGGGAAGTATGAAGTAGTAAGTGTTACTGGGATCAATGACGAAAGGCAATATAAGATAAAGGGAATGATTCCAAAGAGGTTCGAGAGCTGAGAAGACTAGGGTGTAGCATGTTCATAAATTCTTTGTAGCGAGACAGGTTGAAAAGGCTATTATAAATAGTCATTGGCTTCAAAAGGCAGAAAGTTATGGTGGTCAGAAAGTTATCCCCTCACTGTCTTTTGGTTGCCCTAATTGTTACCATGCACCCCAATGACCTATACTTCCTGGTCCCCTTTAGCAAACTGTTTCAGCCTCAGTTGGAATGTTACATTCAACTCTGGGTACCATACCTTGAGAAGGATGTAAACGTATTAGGAGGGATGCAGGGGGAAAAAAGATAATGGAATGGTTCTCGGAGTGAGGTACTTCAGTGACACGGACAAGTGGAGAAGCTGGAATTGTTGTCCTTACAGGAGGGAAGGTTGACAGAAGATTTGATAAAAATTGTCCAAATCTTGAGTGGTCTAGATAAGAGAGAAACAGTTCCACTGTTGTAGGGCAGAGAACCAGAGGACACAGATTTAAGGTCGTTAGCAGAAAAAAAATCAACATCAACAACATGTGGGGAGATGGTTTAATCAGTAAGTGCTTAGAATTCTGATTGTGCTGGCTGAAGGTCTGGTGGAGGCAAACTCAATCATAGCTTTTAAAATGGATTTGTGCAAACACATTAATTCTGAAATGCTGACGAGGAAGGGTGAGGGGACGGAACAAGCTGAACTGCTCTGATAGAAAACTAGCATAATGAGCAGAATGGCCTTCCTCAATGCTATAACCATTCCATGACTAATGTAAACCTGGTTTCTTACAACCCAACATTGCAGCTAGGACTTCAAGTGGGCGTTGAGTTTGCAAAAGATCTTACACCAGGTTCAAACATGGACTTTGAACATCCATGGTTTTGCCACATAACAATATACCAGACAGTAGGAGTCTCACTCCTTTTGAATGTGGGATGTTTTTACATTTTAGAAGGCTATTTATTAGGCAAATTTTAGTTACAGCAAGCATTTGTACAGCAGTTTAAGAAGGCAGGAACCCTCCTGATTGATCACATTAACTTTGTTCCTTTAATTATATTTGTGTCCCATGTCTAATCACATTTGTCCAGTACACACACATGACACAGAGGAAGTAAAAAATGAACTCCATGAATTCTTTGTTGCCCAGAAACACCGAGAGCTATATCACAATGAACTCTATTAACTGTTTGCTTCTCACATCATATGGTCATATTCCAAGGTCAAATTCACATTAAAAGGTGATTGTCTTTAACATACATAACCTTATTCTTGTAGTTGATTCCCTCTTTCAGGTTTATGTTCTTAGGGTTTCAAGCTGTTTAGGTATGTGTTGCTCTTAATGAATATTTTGGAAACAACTTCCAGGTTAAGGGTCTTGGTGTTGGAGCAATTGGAATATCAAAGGGTGCAGATTTGGTTCTCTCGATGGCCGCCTTTTTACCAGATGTGCGAGCAGCCGTTGTTATCAACGGATGCATTACAAGTGCTGAGTTTGGATTGTCCTTCAAAAATAAACTAATTTCTACTGGTCTGCGTCATACTGTAAGCCGAATGAAGATTGCAGATTCAGGAGTTGCAGACGTGTCAGAGGTTATTAATGAAGTTGACAAGGGCAGTATAATCCCGATAGAAAACACCAAGGGAACCATCCTGTTCATTGCTGGAGAAGAGGATAAGAACTGGAATAGCAAGCACTATGTTGATGAGGCTGTAAAACGACTCAAAGAACATGGCAATGATAGGTTTGAGGTCCTCCATTATCGAGGATCTGGACATTACCTGGAACCTCCATTTTTCCCCTTTTGTTATGCCTCTTATCACTCTGTGCTGAACATCTGTACAAAGTGGGGAGGAAATGCCAAGGACCATTCATCTGCTCAGGTGGAATCGTGGCAAAAAATTCAAGCATTTTTCCGAAAGATCCTACACCAATAGAGGGCAGCAAAGAGGAAACTCAGAAAATGCTGTACCATCTTGGCATACTGACATCATGAAGATGTCATGTTACTGTTTGAGTATTAGCTACCATTAATTTTGTATTTGCTTTGCATTAAATCATGGACCTTCCAAATTTTAATCTTGCTATGAAATTTAATTTAATGCCTTTTTGGGGTAAATTTCAAATAAGAACAATGATTAATTTGGCTGATGCATTTTCACAGTCATTTTTGCACCATAGTGACTAATGGCTAAACTCTAATAATCCTGGCTGAATGTTAACATGTGGGTTGTGTCAACTGTCCGTAAATCATTCTACCTTGGTAAATCAAAACAATCTATTTCTAACTTTTCCTTTCTCCTACCAACCATGCAGTGATCTATTCACTTCATTTCTGCAGGGACCAACTGGATCAATGCACTTACTTACTTCTGCTGTTAATTTAAAAAGTATTGTATTAAAAATAACTTATTCATATTTCATTGACTGATTTAGATTTTATGAGCTTAATGGTGAAGGTGAATGTCAAACTTTATCTGTGGCTATGCTGTAACTAAATGTTAAGATTGATTTTGTTGACAGTCAAATGTAGTTGTGTTTCTTATACTATGCTACAGATATTAAATAAATTAGCTATTCTTAGTGTGTAATATGTGTCATCTCACATTCTTAATCTTTAAAGTTCACTGGAAACTATCTCAATCTCACATTACCCTTTAAATAACTGCTGATGGAGTCATTTTTATATGGAGAATTGTCTAACAGGATATATGTTAATTGCTTCTGTTGAACAAGTAGGCATAACATTGAATGAACTATTCAAATGTCACGGTGAAATGGCGATGTAAATGCCTTTGCAAAGTGGAGCCTTTACCAGCTCATCAATTGACCAAAGTAAGGTAATTTAACCAATCTCAATAAAAGAAAATGTATATTCTAAATGATCATGATTTGGAGATGCCGGTGTTGGACTGGGGTGTACAAAGTTAAAAATCACACAACACCAGGTTATAGTCCAACAGGTTCAATTGGGAGCACACTAGCTTTCGGAGCGACGCTCCTTCATCAGGTGATAGTCACTATCACCTGATGAAGGAGCATCGCTCCGAAAGCTATTGTGCTCCCAATTGAACCTGTTGGACTATAACCTGGTGTTGTGTGATTTTTAACATTCTAAATGATGGTAGTTAGAAATAATGAGGATCCAAACAGATCCAGCACTCCTTCAAAATAGATCACAAAAATTTTGTTCACTTATGCAGAAATAATGAAAGGAGTACCAGAATGTTGGAGTTCATAATGAGAGATATATCTGAAGGGGAGGAAGCTTTGCTTCAGCTATAGAAAGACCTCCTCTGGAGTTCCAGTTACAATTCTAGGAACTGCACCTTATCAAAAATGAGTGCAGAGCAGATTCATCTGCATGTCCCAAGGCTTTTATAGCTAGGTTACAGGGATGGATTACCTAAATCTATGGTTGACCGATGATATTACTCGCATTTTGATAAGGTAGGTAGAGTTCTTTCCACTGCAAAAGAGTCTAAAATAAGATGGCTAACATCTTAAAGTCAGTATAAGGCCATTCAGGAAACAGTTCTTTGCTCAAAACGTAGTAGAAATATGGAATTTTCTTTCTCAAAAAAATAAAGATGTTAGCTCAACCAAGTTTTTCAAACTGAGAGTAATAGATTTTTCTAACTATAGGTATAAAGCGATACAGGACCCAGGTTGTAATCTAATCCAGAAATGCCCTCAGTGAAGGACAAAACTGGAAGCAATCCTTACATAGGTTTATATTTATTTAGAGTTATACATTACAAGTTTATACTCCTAATGCAACAACTAATTTTAGTCTGTATCTAAATAAAGAAGGCTCAAGTTGATGTCCACAAACGCATACACTTAAACACAACTAATATACAATTAACAAGTGGGTAAATGGAACTAAATTACAGATTAAGTGCTGAATAATTTTATTGTCACGTATTTTACAGTAAGAATACAATCAAATACAGTGAACAGCTTTCATTTGTCGCCACGATTCAGTGCCATTTTGAATAATTTAAGAATAAGACCGAAAAAAAATTAGAGAGTCTGTCATTCCTGAGCCAGCTTCTCACCATCAGCGACACCAACGCTGCCATTGCTCATTCACTGCTTCACCACCATCTACACCGAACCCAACCAACATTAGAGTCACATCTCTTGCCCTGGGTCCACCTCGCCGATGTTGATGTGATGCTCTTCCGCTGCTTCACCGTTGCCAGCACAGGAGCCAACCAACAATGAAGTCACCATCTTCAGGCACCATCTTTTGCCGCTGGGCCTACCTCGCCCACATCCCACCTGCTGATATAGTAGCTACCAATTCCATTGTCAGGTCCTGTGCTCACCCCAGAAAAGTAAGGGCTCACTCAATGACCATACTGGGCCCTCTTGAGATCCATGCACTGGATCTACTAGATGCTGACAGACTGGGCCCACTCAAGGCCCACGCACTGTGCTCACTCTCCTCTGCACTGATCCCACTCGAGGCCCACGCACTGGGCTCACTCCACTGCACTGGGCTCACTCGAGGTCCACATACTGGGCTCACTCTCCTCTATACTGGGCCCACTCGAGGCCCACGCACTGGGCTAACTCTCCTCTGCACTGGGCCCACTCGTGACCCACACGTTGGGCCCACTTGAGGTCTGCGCACTGGGCTCTCTCTACTCTGCACTGGGCCCACTCGAGGTCCACGCATTGGGCTCACTCTCCTCTGCACTGGGCCCACTCGAGGTCCGCGCACTGGGCCCTCTTGAGATCTATGCACTGGATTCACTGGACCTTCTGGAGATTGTAGTGGATGAGCTCTGGCTCAGGAGCCTGACTCCAACACCATCTTGTTCAAGTTAGGGACATTCAACATTGAATGACAGAATGGATTTAGGAGTAGAATAACTTACTTTTGCTCCAAAGGTCCATCCTGTGTTGTCTTTGTTGCTCAAATTTTCCAGATTCTCCAAGATTCCAGATGTGTTTTGTGATGTCTGCTGCAGTTCCTCTGTCTTCCGATCAGTAGTTTTATTTATGACAGGAAGAAATGTTATAAACTAAATTGTAAAATATTTAAAATTGGAAAGTGGAAGCAAGAACAGTTACGCCTCACTGGAGTTGCACACTGAAAATCAAGCTCCACTATTCTAGAGTTGACACAAAAGCCAAAGGTTTTATAAGAGAACACAAAGTTCTCCAATGTACCTGTATTTTAGACCCGGGTTGACAGACAACATGGACCAAGTTTCTGTATTTAAGAAGAACTTCTAAATATTACAAATACATGGATACTAGCTAGAAGTAAGCAATTATAGGTAATTCCGCCAGTTAAAAAAAATTGTGTTATGGATAGAGGAAAAGACAAGGAAGATAGTTCAATTGTCACTGTCTATGGGTTCACTAGGTGGTCCTTTTGGTTTGCCAGGACTTGCTGCTCTTTCATTCTCCTTAGAACATAGAACATTATAACACAGTATAGGCCCTGTGGCCCTCAATAGTGCGCCAGTCTATGAAACTAATCTGAAGCCCATCTAACATACACTATTCCATTTATCATCCATATATTTATCCAATGACCATTCAAATGCCCTTAAAGTTGGCAAGTCTATTACTGTTGTAGGCAGGGCATTCCACACCCCTACTACTCTCTGAGTAAAGAACCTACCTCTGACATCTATCCTCTCTCTATCACCCCTCAATTTAAAGCTATATCCCCTCACACTAGTCGTCACCATCTGAGGAAAAAGGCCCTTACTGTCCACCCTATCTAATCCTCTGATCAGCTTGTATGTCTCTAAGAAGTCATCTCTCAACATTCTTCTCTCTAATGAAAACAGTCTCACAACCCTCAGCTTTTCCTCAATAGACCCCCCCCCCCCCGCATACCAGGCAACATCCTGGTAAATCTCTTCCGCTCCCTTTCCAATGCTTCCACGTCTTTCCTATAATGCAGTGACCAGAACTGCATGCAATATTCCTAGTGTGGCCGCACCAAGAGTTTTGTACAGCTGCAACATGACCTCATGGTTTCAAAACTCAATCCCTCAATGAATAAAAGCTAATACACCATACGCCTTTTTAACCAGCCTATGAATCTGTGGCAACTTTCAAGGATCTAAGCACATGGACATTGAGATCTCTCTGCTCATCCACACTACCAAGAATCTTAGGGTTTAGATTTGCTCGCTGAGCTGTAGGTTTGATATCCAGACGTTTCATTACCTGGCTAGGTAATATCATCAGTGGCGACCTCCAAGTGAAGCGAAGCTGTTGTCTCCTGCTTTCTATTTATGTGTTTGTCCTGCATGGGGTTCCTGGGGTTTGTGGTGATGTCATTTCCTGTTAGTTTTCTGAGGGGTTGATAGATGGTATCTAGATCTATGTGTTTGTTTATGGCATTGTGGTTGGAGTGCCAGGCCTCTAGGAATTCTCTGGCATGTCTTTGCTTAGCCAATCCCAGGATAGATGTGTTGTCCCAGT
>NC_057719.1:74329885-74344693 GCF_004010195.1 Chiloscyllium plagiosum
CATCTATCCTGGGATAGGCTAAGCAAAGACATGCCAGAGAATTCCTAGAGGCCTAGCACTCCAACCACAACGCCTTAAACAAACACATAGATCTAGATACCATCTATCAACCCCTCAGAAAACTAACAGGAAATGACATCACCACCAACCTCATGAACCCCATCCAGGACAAACATATAAATAGAAAGCAGGAGACAACAGCTTTGCTTCACTTGGAGTTCGCCACTGATGATGTTACCTAGCCAGGTAATGAAACATCTGGATATCAAACCTACAGCTCAGCAAGCAAACCTACACCCTAAATCTCAACCTGAGCTACAATCCTTCACAAACCTTGCAAAAACCAAGAATCTTACCATTAGCCCAATATTCTGTATTCCTGTTGCTCCTTCCAAAGTGAATCACCTCACACTTTTCCACATTAAACTCCATTTGTCACCTCTCAGCCCAGCTCTGCAGCTTATTTCTATCCCTCTGTAACCTGCAACATTCTTCCGTACTGTCCACAACTCCACCGACTTTAGTGTCAACCGCAAATTTACTAACCCATCCTTCTAAACCCTCATCCAGGTCATTTATAAAAATAACAAACAACAGTAGCCATAAAACAGATCCTTGCGGTACACCACTGAACTCCAGGATGAACGTTTCTCATCAACCACCACATTCAATCTTCTTTCAGCTAGCCAACTTCTGATCCCAATCGCTAAATCACCCTCAATCCCATGCTTCAGGATTTTCTGCAATATCCTACTGTGGGGAACTTTATCAAATGCCTTACTGAAATCCATATACACCATATCAACTGCTTTACCCTCATCCACCTGTTTGGTCACCTTCTCAAAGAACTCTATAAGGTTTGTGAGGCAAAACCTATCCTTCACAAAACTGTGTTGACTATCCCTAATCAACTTATTCCTTTCTAGATGTTTATAAATCCTGTCTCTTATAACCCTTTCCAACACTTTAACCTGGCTAACTTGTATAATTCAAGCACCCTAACTAAGCCTTCATGTCTCATCTTTACATTAGCCTCTTGACAAGAGATTCAACTTCTTTAGTAAACTACGATTCCCTCACTTGACCACTTTCTCCCTGCCTGTTGCTTGAACAAGTTCCATATTTCAATAGTGCCCATCTCCTGCAGTTTCTTTCCCCATCCTATGCATCCCAAATCTTGCCTCATCGCATCATAATTGTCTGTCCCCCAGCTATAACTCTGACCTACGGTATATACCTATCCCTATTCATCATTAAAGTAAACGTAACCGAATTGTGGTCACTATCACCAAAGTAGTAGTAGTAGTAGTAGTAGTAGTTTTTTATTTGTAATTTCTACCATATGCAACTGATACAGTAAAAAACAAGACAGCATTTCCCCAGGACCGAGAGTGCAACATTGATAGCATAGACTACACAATCATGCATGGCATAAAGTGCGTAAGACGAAGGGCAATACATGCAAATTACAGTGTAATAGAAGATAAATAATAGACATTTTTCTAGCAGCAATTTGAAGTCGTGCAAAGAATTTCAGATGGGAAAGAGTCCGATCGTACTGTGTTAAGGAGCCTGATGGCTTGGGGAATGAAACTGTTGCACAGCCTGGTCATGAGAGACTGAGTGCTCTGGTATCTTCTGCCAGATAGCAGGAGGGAGAAGAGTTTGAGTGAGTGGTGTGTGGGGTCTTCCACAATGCCCTTAGCCTTTCGGATGCAGTGCTCACCTACCTCCAAATCTAACACCTGGCCTGGTACATTACCAAATCCAATGTGGCCTCGCTTCTTGTTGGCTTATCTACATACTGTGTCAGGAAACCTTCTGCACATATTGGATAAAAACTGATCCATCTAAGGTACTCAAACCATAGTGTTTCCAGTCAATATTTAGAAAGGTAAAGTCCCCCATAACAACTACCCTGTTACTTTTGCTCCTATCCAGAATCATCTTTGCTATCCTTTCCTCTACATCTCTGGGACTTTGCAGAGGCCCATAGAAACCTCCCTACAGGGTGACCTTTCCTGTTTCTAACCTCAGCCCATAATATCTCAGTAGACGTGTCCTCATCAAACGTCCTTTCTGCTATCATAATACTATGCTTGACTAACATCAAACGTCCTTTCTGCTATCATAATACTATGCTTGACTAACATAGCCACACCTCCCCCCCCTTACTATCTTCCCTGTTCTTACTGAAAAATCAAAATCCTATAACCTGCAACAACCATTCCAGTCCCTCCTCTATCCATGTCTCTGAAATGGCCACAACATCGAAATCCCAAGTACCAACCCATACTACAAGTTCACCCTCCTTGTTCCAGATGCTACTCGCGTTGAAGTAGACACACTTCAAGCCACCTTCCTGTCTGCTGTATGCTGCTGCAATCTTGAAACCTTATCCGTGACCTCACTACTCTCAACCTCCTGTATACTGGAGCTACAATTCAGGTTCCCATCCCCCTGCTGAATTAGTTTAGCAGCATTAGCAAAGATCTCCCCCAGGATGTTGGTACCCCTCTGGTTCAGGTATAGACCATTCCATTTGTAGAGGTCCTACCTACCCCAGAATGAGCCCCAATTATCCAGTATTTGAATCCCTCCCTCTTGCACCATCCCTGTAGCCACGTGTTCAACTGCTCTCTCTCTGTATTCCTAGCCTCGCTAGCAAGCGGAACAGTAACAAACCAGAGATAACATATTTGTTCTAGCTCTAAGCTTCCACCCTAGCTCCATGAGTTTCTGCCTTACATCCCCAACCCTTTTCCAACCTATGTTGTTGGTGCCTATGTGGACTACAACAAGGGGCTGCCCCCCCTCCCCCTTAAAGATCCCGAAAACACGATCCAAGACATCATGAACCCTGACACCTCAGAAACAGTGCACCAAATGAGAGTGTTGCTCATTCCCACAGAATCCCCTATCTATCCCCCCTAACTATGGAGTTCCCAATGACTAATGCTCTACACCTCTCCCCACCTTCCCTTCTGAGCATCAGGCTCAGATTCTGTGCCAAAGACCTGTCCCCCTGACTGTACCCCATGGCTTACCCCTGGTTATCCCCAACAGTATCCAAAACGGTATACTTGTTGTTGAAGGGAATGGCCACAGGATCCTGCACTGTCTGCCTCTTCCCTTTCCATCCCCTGACTGTAACCCATCTACTGTTTTCCTGTACCTGAGGTGTGACTAACTCCTATCAATAATCCCCTTCTGGCTGACTGTCTGTCTGGAGTTTGCACATTCTCCCCGTGTCTGTGTGGGTTTCCTGCAGGTCCTCTGGTTTCCTCCTAAAGCCCAAAGATGTGCAGGTTAGGTGAATTGGCCATGTAAATTGCCCATAGTGTTCAAGGATGTGTAGGTTAGGGGCATTAGTCAGGGGAAATGTAGAGTTATATGGTAGGGGGAATGGGTCTGGCTGAGTTACTCTTCAGAGGGTCGGTGTGGACTTGTTAGGCTGAATGGCCTGTTTCCACACTGTAGGGATTCTTCTATGACTGAGGATGCTGGAAATCTGAAATAAAAACAGGAAGATGCTGAACAAATGCAGCACAACCAAGCACATGTGGAGAGAGATACAGAGTTAATGTTTCAGATCCAGCATGACTCTGCTTCAGAACTGAAAGGAACTGGAAAATGGAATATACTGCACTACCACCTGATGAAGGAGCAGCACTCCAAAAGCTAGTGCTTCCAATTAAACCTGTTGGATATTCATCCAGCTTCAGCTCCAGTTCCCTACCGTGGTTTCCAAGGAGCTGGAGTTGGGTGCACTTCCCACAGATGAAGTCAGCAGGGACACCAGTGGTGACTATTGCCTCCCATATTCTACAGGAGGAGCATCAACTGCCCTAACATCCATTTCCACTGTTGTAAATTCCCAAAGAGACTATTGAAAAACATCTAGTAACCTTACCAAATCGGTGCACAGAACCTTTTCTTTTGGTTAGAGGAGGAGAATGGTTGGGAGACACTACCTAAGTAGTGTTTCGGGTAAAGCAATGGCCCAAATATATTACCTCCGTGACTCAGCCATCCTGTGTCTGTTCCTGCTCAGCATGCACTCCGCCTATTCATGAGATAAGTTTTTATATAATCAATCTACCTTCCCAGCAGCCCTCAGTCCTCGCTCTCACCGCTCCTGCTGCTGCCACCAATCCCTTCTCCAGGTATTTTCTCTTAATTTAGGAGGCAAGAACCATTGATTCACACATATAAAGTTTCTGACCTTTTGGTTAAAAGCTACAGCTTACAGCAACTGTTGAGGGGAATTATAGTGGCCTTCTTTAGGCTTTAAGTTTTTTTAAAACTATGATTAAAGGACAACTTCCTTTTTGGAGATCTAATGGCTTCTGACCAAATATTAACTCCCGCAAGCTGTTCAGCTCCCTGGGACCCAATTAAGTCGTTGTTGGTAGGCAGAGGTCTTTGTCATTCACAATGATTCCACAGACCAATCAGCCACTTGGTGCTGGCCAAATCTCCCTTAGTACACATCCCCAGGCTCTATGGTAACATTTCACATTGCTCGGTATAAACGGTATTTACAATGAGTGTAAAGTAACTTTCTTTCAGAAAACCCAGTAATCCCTTCCTCAATACTTGGCTTCTAAAAGAGTCCTTTTCCCATTTCAGTTCGCAATCAAAAGTACAGGAAGGTAACAAGATCTTTCAAAGAAAAGAAAAAACAAAGGATCATCGAGTATTGATCTAATATGAAGTGAACACAAAGGAAGTCGTCATGCTTCAGTTATACAGAGCCGAGGTCAGATTTCATCTAGAATATGGTTTCAGTTTTGGGCCCAGGAATAATCCTTAAAGAAGATGCTGTACAAGTTCACCAGGATAATAAGAGTGAAATACTAATTGGCAGCACAGTGGCTCAGTGTTTAGCGCTGTTGCCTTGTAGTGACAGGACCCCAGTTTGATTCTGCTTGTGGGCAACTGTCTGTTTGGAGTTTGCACATTCTCCCTGTGTCTGCGTGGGTTTCCTCCAGGTCCTCTAGTTTCCTCCCAAAGCCCAAAGATGTGCAGGTTAGGTGAATTGTCCAAGTTAAATTGTCCATAGTGTTCAAGGATGTGTAGGTTATGTGCATTAGTCAGGGGAAATGTAGAATAATAGGGTAGGGGGAATGGGTCTGGCTGAGTTACTCTTCGGAGGGTCAGTGTGGACTTTTTGGGCTGAATGGCCTGTTTCCACGCTGTAGGGATTCTTCTATAACTGAGGATGCTGGAAATCTGAAATAAAAACAGGAAGATGCTGAACAAACGCAGCACAACCAAGCACATGTGGAGAGAGGTACAGAGTTAATGTTTCAGATCCAGCGTGACTCTGCTTCAGAACTGAAAGGAACTGGAAAATGGAATATACTCCACAACCACCTGATGAAGTGGTAGCACTCCAAAAGCTAGTGCTTCCAATTAAACCTGTTGGACTATTACCTGGTGTTGTGTGATTTTTAACTTTGTACACTCCAGTCCAACTACGGCATCTCCAAATCATGGAAAATGTTAGGTTGTGATGTTGCTGAAAGAGGGGGAGGTGGAGCAAACAGAACAGATGGTGAGGATGCCCAGAGCAACAGACAAAAGGAGTGCTAATGTAGGTAAAAAAACATCATAAGATATAAAAGAGGTGTAAGCGTTAGCTGTGAAAGGAGTAAATGGGTCCACTCTGCTGAGAGCAAAGCCAACAAGGCACAAACCAGACAAGGCTGGGGGGAGTGAAGATGTACTCAGAATGGAGGACAGAGGCCATGCTTTGAAGTTATTATACTCAATGTTGTGTCTGAGAGACTGTACAGTGTCTAAGTGGACAATGAGGTGTTCCTCCAGCTCCCGTTGAACTTTGTTAGAACATTGTAGCAGACCCGGGTCTGGGATGTTAGTCTGAGAACAAGACAGGTTATAGAGAAGGCAAGTAACTTGTACATCTGTATCATTCTTGAGGACAGAACAGTCTTACCAATGTAAAGGAGATCATATTGTGAGTGGTGAATATCGCAGACAAAATTGAAAGGAGTAGAAGGAAAGGCTGTTTCATCTGAAAGGTGTGTTTGGGGCTTTGGTCAGTGAGAAGAGGGGAGGTGAAAGAGCAAGTGCTTCACCTTCTGAACTGCTCAGGTCACATATGAATTGAATATTCAGGGGATGGAATCCTTTTCTTTTCATGAATACTGGAGCTTGGTGATAGGTGCTATGTAGATACAATTGATTGCGCCCTGCACTTGCAAGAAGTGAGTGATGGATGAGAATCCCAATGCTGTAGCTGCTAGATGTCTACATCAAGAGTGAGCAATATGAATAGGTGAGGTGTGGCAAAGATTGCATCAGTAAGTCCTTATGAGAGAGGATTATGAAATGATACAAAGTTCCCAGTTGCTCCTTGAAGTGATCCACTTGCAAAAGAAAGTCAGGGTGGCTGTAGCCCTGAGGCTGTCAGGATGACTCCTTGTTAGCACAAGTGCTCATTCAGCAACTAGCAGAAATGTGACATAATGGCTTGGAACATAGTCTTCTTCTGCTCTGTCCATATTTACAGACCCTAGTGCAGAAAGCTGCACTGGGGTCTGTAGATATGGACAGAATCTTATTGTGGCCTGAACAAAGTGGGACATGGTGAGAATTGTGGTAGAATCAAGTGAGAGGTCTGATAAGGTCTATCTCAACGCTGCACCTTTTAACTTAGTCCTGGGTGTCAAGTCAAGACTTTTGCTGGGTAGCAGCAAGTTGCCTATTAAAGGGAATTATTGCTTGATAAACACCCTATTAGTGACACATCTTGCCTTCTTAATATGCAACTTCCTATCCTACCATAGATACTTGGCAGATGCAGCTTGCTGCTTCCTGTAATGGACCTCACTATTGGACATCGGGCTCTAACATGTCAGGGCACATTCTGTGGACATCGGGCACTAACATGTCAGGGCACATTCTGTGGACATCGGGCCCTAACAACTTGGGGCACGTCCATGGGCACCAGCCACATGCACCCCACATCCATGGCCATTGACGTCCGAATGTGTGGCAGCCTCTGAGAACCCTCACGCCACATCTCTGATCCACGTCTGAATGTTTCTGCACTTCATGTTGCATTTCAGCCTGAACCAGCCACTCTCATTGTAATGCTGCAGTAAGGATGCTGTCTGCTCAGGAACACCCACACAGCTCATGGACAGGACCGAGCTGCATCTCGGCTTACTTCGAGTCTACCTGGATGCTCAGAGTACCGCTGCCTTGCCTTGTTTTTGTGCACTTTTCCCCCTCAGCCAGGGATACAAGGCTCACAGTATTGCTGCATTGCCATGATGTTGAGAGTAGACACTAAGCCAGCAAGCCTATGATGGTTGCCAGCTGGTCAAGTCAAAAGACAGCCTTCACTCAGGGGGTTCCAGCACACTAAGTAAAGGATGATCAGTCGCTCAGGACGGTCAGCATTAGGATTCACTCCTCATCAGGAGTGAGGAGTCAAATGGAGTGCAGCCCACCACCTGCTTTGACTCTTTCTGCCCCATTCTGGGCTTTGTTCCTCATAGAATGAGAAAGAGACAGGAATTTGGGGAGGTGAAAATGGGTGACACAACTGACAGTGCTGATGCTGGGGGAGGTGTCCTGAGTGAGTGAGTAAGCGAGTAAGCAGCACAGAGGGCATGTAGGGTCAGTAGTCTCAGGGGTTGTGTGTTGAATGACAGAGTGAGGGGAGATGTTGCAGCCAATACAGAGATTGTGGGAGCATGACCCTTGATGTGAGGTAGAGATAGAGTGAGCGTGATGTTTGAGATGGTGGCACTCACTCTGGCAAAGTGGAGAAGGATGTTGACCCTCTTCATACAAGGCCGAGCACTCCTCCACACTGCCCTTGGACTACACTGGCGTGATCTAGTGCCCCCAGCCTCCATAGTCAGTCCAGGAGGAAGTGGACATTCTGTCTCTGCTCCACCCTGCTCCACTAGGAGCACTTTCCCACAAAGTGGGGCACTGATTTTCCTTTGTGTGCCATGTATGGGACAAGCATCAGGAAATATGCAGAACAGCTCTGAACTGACAGTGTTTGTCTGCGTGCACAATGGATGTCTAAAGATGGGGCTTGTACTAGGAATGCCAGTCAACCTTTGGGTAGCCTGAATGTGGAGAGTTGGTGGTGGCTGCAGAAGCAGGGTGAGCAGTTAACGAGGCATGTTCGGTCAGGTAAGGTGAGATGAAGTGGTCCAGAGAAATATCATGTCTATTGTCCACAGAGGCACCTGCTCCAGCTGTAGCAATTCCATCAAAAGGAAAGAGAAGGAAAATGGCTGGCCCAACTCCCAACTTCACTGTCAATGTTTTGAGATGTCAAGTTCTTTCATTGGGGAGACGTTAATCAGGAAGGGGAAGTTAATACAGTGCGTTGCATAATGAATACGATGCATGTACCTGAGTCTCTTGCCACCTAATAATGAGAATTTGACCTTCCAGCTCAGACTTAGCTGCAGTAGTGTAACTCATCATTGAGCATCTGATTTTTGGACTCTTTCACCAGTTAAGCTGTCACACTTATCGTTATTTCACCCCTCACGGAGATGAAAGACACATACACAGTATTTATATATTCCGTGTAGAGTTTATTTTATAATACTTACAATTGTCCACCTAAGTACCAACTGACTGGAGGCCTGATAATGTATTTAATGCAGGCAACAGAGGTCTTGCCAATGGCTGGAGATTGGCCCTCACCCCCTCTCCGGGAGACACTCACAAATCCTGCCTTGGGTGAAGTGGTAATTGCTGGTAATATACTCACCAGAGACCCTGGGTCTGCGAGGGAGCTCGCGTACCGGTGAGTGAGCTCAGGGTTATGGTCACTGTTAGAGGATCATGGGAGAGGGAGAGATCAGCAACAAAGGCAGGGATATAGCTCTCAGTGCACTGTGACATTCCCAATACCTGGTCCTTTACATTGGCTCAGCATTCCTTTGACAAAGACCAACAAATTCCTCGGCACCCCTCCAGTGCCAGCCAGCAAATCTCCATGTGGTAAGTTCCTCTCCTGCTAGTAATCAAAACCTGAATTGAAGGCATTAGTGGCCAACTTAAAGGAGAAAGTGAGGTCTGCAGATGCTGGAGATCAGAGCTGGAAATGTATTGCTGGAAAAGCGCAGCAGGTCAGGCAGCATCCAGGGAACAGGAGAATCGACGTTTCGGGCATAAGCCAACTTAAAGGCCTCAGTTGGCAATGGGGCAGGAATGTTGTTCATGAGCCTTGGCTCAGGGTTAATTAGTACATAGGTAGGAATTTGGAGTCAGTACTTGCCAACCTCCAGCCACTTACATGCTCCCCCCCACCTCCAAACCTACTTCAGTGCATTAAATTTCATGCTGCATTCTGGTCAGATGTGGACTGCAGAGTGGTATTTACTAGGTTGGCCAGACATGGATGTCTCAGCAACCCACAGTGGCTCCAGACTGCTCCTGTGGGGGCCAGACACACCTCCAGCTCTTTGCACTCGTTCTGTCTTTACCTGGAATGAGAAAAAGAGAGGTATTGAAGGAGGTGAAATTGAGTGACACAGCCACAGTTAGCACCGGTGCAAGTGGTTGAAAGGTAGTGTCCCGGGTGAGTAAAGAGGCGGTGCAGAGGTCATGCAGGGTTAGGGGTGTGGAAAAATGGGGGGAAATGAAAGTGAGGAAAGATGTCGTATGCAATAGTAAAAGTCGCAGAGCATGAGCCTTTGTAATTGCCTTTTAGCTAATAATGTAACCTATTTTACTCAGTAATTTTCAGCAATAGTCATACAATAAATTAACCTTTTGTTGAAGCATAAAGCTGTATAATTAATTGTTTTTTAAAAATCTGCAACACTCAAAACTAGAAAATAGCTGAATGAGCTATAAAATTCACAACTCACAGACCACTTTGAGGAGATGTCTGGTGTGTGTCTTGTTAATTGAGCAAATTCCACACTAAGGGGGAAGGAAATTGTTGCACACTTTCCATCATATCAGGTTGAAATGTGAGACATAGAAATTATGAGGGGGGGGTGCGGTTTTAAAATATTATAACAAATTTAAGATAAGTATTGATAATAATGAAATCAAATTGATTTGTGAAATGCATGTTGAAAATTCTACCCCATGAGTTTACACAGATAAATGAACAGGAAATGCTGTGCTCTTATTTGCATCTTTCATGGCCTCAGGATTTCCTAAAATGGTTTGTAGCTAATGAAATACTTTTGAAGTTCAGTCCCTGCTATAACATAAGAAGCACATCAGCCAGTTAGTAATTAGTAACAGAAAGCTCCCACAATGTCACTGTGTTAATGATCAGACAATCAGTTAGAATGCTGTTGATTGCGGGATAAATATTAACTAGGAACACTTCCTCAAATATCTAAAAGTAAACAGACTCTTGATTTAATATCCTTTTCAAATATTATCACCTCCAACAATGCAATCCTCCCTCGACATGAAACCTCGGTTTCCAGTCTCTGGAAGAACAACAAACACTGAAAGTAAATATCATGTGATTGCTTGCAACAGGTTCACATCTTTTAAGTATCATGAAGTATTTTTTTTACCTGCTGTCAATTGTTTGATATATTACTGATGTTAATGCACTGCTGTTTAATGATGATTGACCTGCTATGCTATTTAGATTGTAGGAACAGTGTAACAGAGATCAGATATTGCAGTCTAAAGGAATGCCATGAGAGATTTATTACTTTTTCACCTGCAACACTGACCACATCATATAAAGAACAAAGCAATGTGTTGCTTCACAATGCAGACAAGTCATGATCATTACAGTGAAAGCTTTACCAAAGGGGTGAGTCAAGGCTAAGTATTGCAAGAAAGGAAGGCTGAATATTTCACGACTAATTCAGTAATGCATTTGTTCTCAGAAACTGTTCACTCAATATCCTCTTTGTTCAGGATTAAGGCACGTTGCACGGAACTCCAAAATGGAATAAAAACTTTAAGACTCAATGTTGTAGTGTAAACTATTAATAGGAATATGGAAAATGCTTATGTACATTATCACTTGGAGTGATTAGGACCATAGATGGAAATGTGTTGCTGGAGAAGCGCAGCAGGTCAGGTCATGGTCCTAACCGACTCCCACAGCTACCTGGACTACACCTCCTCCCATCCTGCCCCCTGCAAAAACGCCATCCCATTCTCCCAATTCCTTCGACTCCGCCGCATCTGCTCCCAGGAGGACCAGTTCCAAAAACGCACAACCCAGATGGCCTCCTTCTTCAAGGACCGCAATTTCCCCCCCGACGTGGTCGACGATGCCCCCCACCTGCGGGGAGTGGAGGTTGGGTTGGTGGGGGGTGTGGATCTGACGGGGGAGTCACGGAGGGAGTGGTCTTTACGGAATGCTGATAGGGGAGGGGAGGGAAATATATCCTTGGTGGTGGGGTCCGTTTGGAGGTGGCGGAAATGGCGGCGGATGATGCGCTGTACATGGAGGTTAGTGGGGTGGTAGGTGAGGACCAGTTGGGTTCTGTCCTGGTGGCGGTTGGAGGGGCGGGGTTCAAGGGCGGAGGATCGGGAAGTGGAAGAGATGCGGTGGAGGGCATCGTCGATCACGTCGGGGGGGAAATTGCGGTCCTTGTAGAAGGAGGCCATCTGGGATGTGCGTTTTTGGAACTGGTCCTCCTGGGAGCAGATGCGGCGGAGTCGAAGGAATTGGGAGAATGGGATGGCGTTTTTGCAGGGGGCAGGATGGGAGGAGGTGTAGTCCAGGTAGCTGTGGGAGTCGGTTAGGACCATGACCTGACCTGCTGCGCTTCTCCAGCAACACATTTCCATCTATGGTCCTAATCACTCCAAGTGATAATGTACATAAGCATTTTCCATATTCCTATTAATAGTTTACACTACAACATTGAGTCTTAAAGTTTTTATTCCATTTTGGAGTTCCGTGCAACGTGCCTTAATCCTGAACAAAGAGGATATTGAGTGAACAGTTTCTGAGAACAAATGCATTACTGAATTAGTCGTGAAGTGATGAGGACCATGACTACTTGGAGACCAGAATCACGTGCAATATTCCAAAAATTACAGCATTTAAAAGACATCTGGATGGGTATATGAATTGGAAGGGTTTAGAGGGATATGGGCCAAATGCTGGCAAATGGGACTAGATGAGGTTAGGATATCTGGTCGGCAAGGATCTGTTTCCATGCTGTACGTCTCTATGACTATGACTCTAAAGTGGTTCTCTCTTACAGCCTCATGGCATAATTGGACTCTTTCCCCATATGTAGTTAGTGTTAACTATGTTTGAGTATAAAGGTAATTCCTGACCCTACATCAAAAAAACTAATGCAATATTTACAAACGTCTCCCCCAGACTCAATCATAGTTCACAGAAGAGCTTATTTAATTGTCGAATCATTAACAACAAAGAAACACGAGTTAGCTATTTAACACACTGAGTTTGCTATTTGTCAGTTTTGTAATACTTGCTTTTACTTGCTTTTACTTCATATGCATTTGTAATGCAAATAAGGCAATTTCTTTCTCTATTATTTTTTAGACTGCTTTTTAAAAATTTGTCACTTTACTGAAGGAGTTAAACCAATTCCAAGAAGAAGAATCACAATAATCACAATTTGGCATAAGTTTTACAGGTTGAAAATAAAACAAAACAGTAGAAATGTTTTAAAACTGAAGTAAATACTCAAAATACTGAAAGCACTCCACAAATCAGGCAATGTCTGTGGAAGGAGAAAGTTAACTTCTTCTAATCATTCATCATTTGGAATTTATTCAAATATGTGCCTTGGCAGTGTTATTTAATTTGAAAGACAGTTCTTACATTCTGATTGGCCCAGTTCATTTTTATTTGGAATGCATTTATCTTCATGTCTTGTTCACATTAGTCTGTACCATTCAGAGAGAGATAGTCAGGCGAGATAGCTACCATTAACCACAGGAAAATGAAAAGAACTGCTATGAAAGAACAACAGAACAACTTTCATTCATACATTGTCTTTGAAAATAGTAAAACATCCCAAAGCCTTTCACAAGAACAATAATCAGACAAAATGTGGCACCAAGCCGCATAAAGAATATAGATGACAGTTAACCTTCATCAAAGAACATCCTAAAGGAGGGAGCGAGCAGAGGGTGACTAGTTTGGGAAGGAATTTTAAAGCTGACAATCTGGTGATAGAGTCATAGAGTCATAGAGATGTACAGCATGGAAACAGACCCTTCGGTCCAACCCGTCCATGCCAACCAGATATCCCAACCAATCTAGTCCCACCTGCCAGCACCCGGCCCATATCCCTCCAAACCCTTCCTATTCATATACCCATCCAAATGCCTCTTAAAGTGTACCAGCCTCCACCACTTCCTCTGGCAATTCATTCCATATATCTACCGCCCTCTGTGTGAAAGAGTTGCCCCGTAGGTCTCTTTTATATCTTTCCCCTCTCACCATAAACCTATGCCCTCTAGTTCTGGACTCCCTGACCCCAGAGAAAAGACTTTGCCTATTTACCCTATCCATGCCCCTCATAATTTTGTAAACCTCTATGAGGTCACTCCTCAGCCTCCGACGCTCCAGGAAAAACAGCCCCAGCCTGTTCAGCCTCTCTCTATAGCTTAAATCCTCCAACTCTGGCAACATCTTTGTAAATCTTTTCTGAACACTTTCAAGTTTCACAACATCTTTCCAATAGGAAGGAGACCAGAATTGCATGCAATATTCCAAAAGTGGCCTAACCAATGTCGTGTTCAGCCACAACATGACCTCCCAACTCCTGTACTCAATACTCTGACCAATAATGGGAAGCATACCTAACGCCTTCTTCACTATCCTATCTACCTGCGACTCCACTTTCAAGGAGCTATGAACCTGCACTCCAAGGTTGCTTTGTTCAGCAACACTCCCTAGGACCTTACCATTAAGTGTATAAGTCCTGCTAAGATTTGCTTTCCCAAAATGCAGCACCTCGCATTTATCTGAATTAAACTCCATCTGCCACTTCTCCCCCCATTGGCCCATCTGGTCAAGATCCTGTTGTAATCTGAGGTAAACCTGTTCGCTGTCCACTACACCTCCAATTTTGGTGTCATCTGCAAACTTACTAACTGTACCTTTTACGCTCGCATCCAAATCATTTATGTAAATGACAAAAGTAGAGGACCCAGCACCGATCCTGTATTCCATGAGATCTAACCTTGCTAATCAGTCTCCCATGGGAACCTTGTCGAACGCCTTACTGAAGTCCACATAGATCACATCTACCGCTCTGCCCTGATCAATCCTCTTTGTTACTTCCTCAAAAAACTCAATCAAGAGACATGATTTCCCACGCACAAAGCCATGTTGACTATCCCTAATCAGTTCTTGCCTATCCAAATACATGTACATCCTGTCCCTCAGGATTCCCTCCAACGACCTGCCCACCACTGACATCAGGTTCATTGGTCTATAGTTCCCTGGCTTGTCCTTACCACCCTTCTTAAACAGTGGCACCACGTTAGCCAATCTCCAGTCTTCCGGCACCACACCTGTGCCAACGATGATACAAATATCTCAGTAAAAGGCCCAGCAATCACTCCTCTAACTTCCCACAGAGTTCTAGGGTACACCTGATCAGGTCCTGGGGATTTATCCATCTTTACCCGTTTCAAGACATCCAGCACTTCCTCCACTGTAATCTGGACATTTTGCAAGGTGTCACCATCTATTTCCCTACAGTCTATATCTTCCATATCCTTTTCCACAGTAAATACTGATGCAAAATATTCATTTAGTATCTCCCCCATTTTCTGCGGCTCCACACAAAGGCCACCTTGCTGATCTTTGAG
>NC_057719.1:74346178-74363185 GCF_004010195.1 Chiloscyllium plagiosum
ATGTGAATCCTTCTCCCATACACCAGCTCCCCAGCCATGCATTCATCTGCTCTATCCTCCTATTCCTGCCCTCACTAGCTCGTAGCACCAGGAGTAATCCAGATGTTACTACTCTCGAGGACCTCCTTTTCAAATTCCTGCCTAACTCTCTGTAATCTCCCTTCAGAATCTCAACCTTTTCCCTTCCAATGTCGTTGGTTCCAATGTGGACACTGACCTCTTGCTGGCCCCTCTCCCCTCTTAAGAACATTCTGCACCGTCTCTGAGACATCCTTGATTCTGGCACCAGGGAAGCAACACGCCATTCTGATTTTTCACTGCTGGCCACAGAAACGTCTGTCTGTCTCAGACTAGAAAACCCCCTGATGCAATTGACCTCTTGGAACCCAACTTACCCCTCGTTGCATTAGAGCCAGTCTCAATACCAAAAACTTGGCTGTTTGTGCTATGTTCCCCTGAGAATCCATCACTCCTATATTTTCCAAAACAGTATATCTGTTTGAAATGGGGATATCCGCAAAAGACTCCTGCATGAGCTGTCTACCTCTCTTACCTTTCCTGGAGTTAACGCATCTATGTGACTGTATCTGAGACTTTCCCCCTTCCTATAACTGCTATCCATCACATACTGTTGCTATTGCAAATTCCTCATTGCTTCTCACTGTCTCTCCAACCAATCCATTCGATCTGATAAGATTCACAGCCAACAGCATTTATGGCAAATATAATCCGCAGTAACCCTTAAACTCTCTTTATCCAATGAGAATGTTCTGCTGTGAAGTGTCCAAAAGAATGAGAGGTGATGTCATTGAAACATAAAACAAATTTGGGGAGCTGACAATATAGATGCTAAGAGGCTACCTAGAATGATAAGAAATACTGTACATAGCTCTGGATAGGGGTTTGGCTATTTAGGACAAAGTTTAAGAGAAATTTCTTGGCCCAGAGGGTTGTGAATCTCCAGAAATCTCTACCACAGGTGACCACAGGTACTTAATCATTGAATTTATTTAAGACAATAATTAATAGATTTTTGGAAATGAAGGGAATCAATAATATTTTGACATTGAGATAAAAATGTAGCCATAATTTGGTTGAATGAGGGAACAGGCCTGAGACACCAAATGGCCTGTTTCTTATTTTATTCTGTTCCTCAGTATTGGACTTTCCATTGGTTATCCCCCCATAAAATCGGTCACAAGGATGTTGCCAGGGTTGGAGGGTTTGAGCTATAGGGAGGGGCTTTATAGCTGGGGCCATTTTCCCTGTGTGAGAAACAAAGCTCACTCACTTCAATAATTGCAGTCCCAGACGAAAATCTGAATCAGTAGTGTCCTTTATTGTTAAGAAAGTGAGGTCTGCAGATGCTGGAGATCAAAGTTGAAACTTTATTGCTGGAACAGCACAGCAGGTCAGGCAGCATCCAGGGAACAGGAGAATCATTCCTGAAGAAGGGCCTGTGCCCGAAACGTCGAATCTCCTGTTCCCTGGATGCTGCCTGACCTGCTGGTCATCGTTAGGCATATTCTTTCCATCTGGGCCTCTCCGGAGGCCACTCTGATCTTTATGACCTCTTTAATTAGGGTTTGTTCCTGTGTCTCTGTAAAAGTGGGAAACCTACTGTTTGTGCAGGCTTTCTAGCTTGACCGCATCCCCTCACAACATCTTATCTATTTGTCCATAATATCTACCATTGTTTTGCTGTTACGTTTCATGCTGACATATAGTTTTAGCTAATACAAAAACAATTATATATTTCCTCCACATAGTTTCCATTCTTGTTGACTCAGCTCTTGGCTAAAACAATTACACACTGATGTGAGTTCATTTACTCTGTATCAGAAATTATAATTGCAGAAATAACATTAATTTACCTATATCCCACACCTGGAACATTGGAGGCTGAGGGGTGATCTTACAGAAGTTTGTAAAATCATGAGGGGTATGGATAGAGTGATTGGCCAAGGTCATTTCCCCAGGTTGGGGGGAGCCCAAAACTAGAGGTGAGAGGGGAAAGATTTAAAAGGGACCTAAGGGGCAACTTTTCCATGCAGAGGGTGATATGTATATGGAATGAGCTGCCAGAAGAAGTGGTGGAGGCTGGTGCAATTACAACATTTAAAAGGCACCTGATGGATACATGAATAGGAAGGGTTTAAAGAGATATGAGCCAAAGCTAACAAATGGGACTAGGTTAATTCCCACCTGATTCCTGAACTAGCTGAATTATTTAGCCAGTTTGTTTAATGGTATCCCTTTAGTGAGGACTGATTTCTAAATTCCTAATGCACACAATGTGTTTCAGTTCTCATTCGGGGATTGTTGTTTCACTGGCTGGTTACTTTTGACTTTTTTACTTTTGAGAAAAGGACAATGTTGATTTTTGTGGTAGGGCTTAGCCCTTGGACTCTAGCTTTTTTGTATGTGTCTTCACCTTGTTTTGGTGTTTAGACTGAGCCCTCATGAGAAAATACATCTTACCAGATGAGCTGTTCCTGTAGGGATGCCTAGCCCTGGGACTGGGCCTCTGAAGATTGAAACCTGTGTGTGCTGGGAGGTGAGCAATTGCTGTATCCTGGAATTTGGGAGTGGACCAAACCCCTGTGAGTTAACTGCACCTTTACAATATACTGTGTTCCTGTGACTGGGCCTGGTTCTCCAAGGATGGGCCAGGAATCCATGGACACTGAACACCTGTGGGGTGTGCATTTGCTGCCTTCAGGAATAGACTCTGCCCTCTGTGGACTCCATTTCTTTTAGCGATGGACTCTGCAATTTGGAGTGGACCCCATTTCTGACAAGGTACTCTATACTGGAGTGGATTCCATTCCTGGGAATAGACTCTACATTTTTAAGGGAACTGCCTGCTAATGAACTCTCTGTATCAAAAAGGACTGTTTGTTGATAACCCAATAAGCAACATGACAGGGCAGGTGATAATTAACTGTCTTGTGTGTCCCTGGGTCTGGCAGGCCTTGCAGAGCTGGGTGGCTCATAGGTTGTCCTGAAAGCTGTCTCCCTGAGAGCTGGAAGGTGGGTAGGCCAACCTGTGCACTGGAAGGTTTGGTAGGCTGTCCTGAAAGCTGGAGGGTGGGCCATCCTGATGCTGGTTGCCCTGAGAGCCAAGTGGGTAGGTCTTTGAGTGGTGTTGTTCTGAGAAGGGGTAATCTGGACAGGCTGTCCTAGAGGGGGTTGGAAAGTGGCTGAGTGCCAAAAGGTGCATGGGGCAGGCTGAGATCTGGAAGGCTTGTGGGCTGCCCAGTATGGAAAATAAAAAGCATGAAAGCATGGGAAGGGTTAAAGTATGAAGATTGCTGGCAATCTGTGGTCTGTGGAAGGCAGGATGGGATAAGAATAATGGAATGTTCTTACACCAATTAGCAGAGTAAGGTTAAGGCTGAAAGCTCATGATGGTGAGCTGAGATAACACCAGTAGTAAAGCAAGTTTCTCAAGTGCTATTGGGACCATAAATATTTGGGACATGAAATTAAAATATCTAACTAATAGTTAGAATCAGCTTTAGACAGGAGACTATTGTAACAGATGGAATAGCTAAATATATCTCCTGACAGGTTAGTCTGGAATTGAAGATCACTAGCAGAGTTAACAATAAATGTCTAACTGTGACATTGAATAACATAAGTAGAATGTACAATTAAAGAGATAATGGGAACTAACATCACTGGTTTATTGTGTAGCTAGAGTGAGGTACTTTGATTAATATAGTTGGACATGCTGATAAGCTAAATATAAAAACCCACAGAGCCTGAGATTGTGGGCATTTGAGAATCTGCTTTGTGTCATGGTTTTTTTTTGCAAATAAGACCTACTTAAAGAACACTCTGCATCTCCTGGTGATTCTCTATTTTCTCCTCAACACCTGCACCCTGTCGTCCTGGGGAAGGGGTCAGGCTGTCCTAGAGGTGGCCGGAAGGTGTCAGGGCAGTCTACATGCCAGAGTGCATCGGGGTGGGTGAGAGCCTGATGGTACGTAGGGGAAGACAGAGCTGGAAGGTGGGTAGGCTGTTCTCTGCACTGTCACCCCAGGCAGGTACTGGGGTGGTCAGAAGGTGGGATGGATGGGGGAGCTTGCTGGGTTTCTGGGGGTCTGTATTGTATGCACTATTTCTTATGTAATTGGACTGTCTTGTATGTACAAATTCATTGTTACTGTTTTGTAATGGTTGAAACTGGGGTTTGAGGTTTGTCCTAATTTCCCTGAATACTGGTTTGAACTTTGGGGTTTGGCTTTGCTGCTCCTCTCCCTTGTAAAATTGCTGTTTCTCTGTATATAGCTGTTAATGTTAATTGTTTTGTAAACTGAATTGTTTAATAAAAGAAAAAATAAACAGGAGATTCCGAGGCTTCTCAATTTGGGGGACTGTCTCTGTGCTGGCTGGGTCACAATCAGTGTGTTACTGTTGCTTTCTGTTTTGTCTGGCTGAATTATTTAGCCAGTTTGTTAACTGGTATTCCTTTAGTGAGGACTGTCTTCTACACTCCTGATGCACAATGTGTTTCAGGTTTGGAATGGACCCTGCCATTGGGAGTGTACCAAACCCCTGTGTTAACTACATCTTTACAATGTATTGTGTTCCTGTGAGTGGGCTTGGTTCTCCAGGGATGGGCCAGGATACCATGGAGATTGAACACCTGTGGGGTGTGCATTTACTGCCTTCATGAGTGGACTCTGCCCTCTGCTGTGGACTCCATTTTGTTTAGCAATAGACTCTGCAGTTTGGAGTGAACTCATTTCTGACAAGGTACTCTATACTGGAGTGGACTCCATTCCTGGGAATGGACTCTATTTTGAAGAGAACTGTCTATGCTAATGGATTGTGTATCAGAAAGGACTGTTTGTTGATAACTGACACAGTTTGTTGGGTTAATTATCACCTGCACAGTCTCTTGTGTCCCTGGGTCTGGCAGGCCTTACTGAGCTGGGACGCTCATAGGTCATCCTGAAAGCACTCTCTCTGAGAGCCAGAGGGTGGACCGTCCTGTGAACCTGAAGGTTGGTAGGCTGTCCTGAAAGCTGAAGGGTGTGTAGCTCACCCTGAGAGCCAAAAGGTGGGTAGACTGTTCTATCATCCTGAGAAGGGATGATAGGGATGGGCTGTCCTAGAGGTGGTTGGAAGGTGTCAGTGTAGTCTACAAGCTGGATGGCATGTCAGGGTGGGTGAGAGACCAATGGTATGTAGGGCAGACAGAGCCAGAAGGGGGGTAGACTGTCCTTAAAGCTGTCACCCTGGGTCGCTACCAGGGTGGATTGTCCTAGAGGTGGCCAGAAGGTGAAGGGTGGTTAGGAAAGCTGGAAGGTGGGTAGGTTGTCCTGATTGCTGTTGTCCTGGGGTGGTTGGGAGCAGGATGGACTGTCCTAGAGGTAGCTGGAAGGTGTCAGGTGGACTGAAAGCCAGAAGGGGGCGTAGGGACAGGCTGCCTTAGAGTGGCCAGAAGGTGGGAGGGATGCATGGTTTGCTGGGGGAGTCTATATTCTATGCACTGTTTCTTATCTAATTGGATTGGACTGGACTGTCTTGTATGTTACTGTTGTGATAACTAAGTGGGATTTGAGATGTGTCCTTCAGTTTCCTGAAAACTGGTTGAATGGTAGGGTTTGGGGCCTGGCTTTGCTGCTCCTTTCCCTTTGTAGACTGCTGTTTAACAGCTGTTTTGTGAACTGTATTTAATAAAATTTAAAATAAACAAGAGATTTAGCTTTATGTGGATATAGATCTGCATTGACCTGCTTGCAAAATGAGCCTGATGAACTAGACTCTGTATACAGCAGTTAATGTTAACTGTTTGTAAACTGTACTGTTTTTTCCTGCTTTTTAAAAAATTTATTAAACTGGGGTATCAGAAATTCATCTCCATCTAGGGCCTGGCTTTGAGCTGGCTGGTCAGAGACCATATACTGTGTGTACAAATAAAGAGTAACTTGGTGATGGGACACTGGCCTCTCAGCAGTTTTCATCCCTCAAGATAATTTCCAATCCAAATATGTTAACTCTTATGTAATCACAGCTGCAAAAGGCATACAAAATGCTTAAATGGATGCTGAATTTCACATGAGGAACAAAATATTTAAACTAGGTGGGTGCACTTCTGATAATTCAGATCACTGGTCAGATATCATCTAAAAAATTATGTTCAATTTTTGGCAAACTGCCTATTGTTATATCCACATGCCTAATTTATTGTTGACTTTCTTTTTTTTTGGTAGTTCTCTTCATCTTTCAATGTATTTCCTTGGAGAGTCATCTATAAACTTGGTTCCCCCTTCTTCTCTTTCCAAATCTGTGGTGAACATCTGAGAATACACCACCAGTCCTGGACCCTAGACTTATCGAGTCAGATGTACAGCCTGGAAACACGCTCTTTGGTCCAACTCGTCCATGCTGACCAGATATCCCAACACAATCTAGTCCCACCTGTGAGCACCTGGCTGATATCACTCCAAACCCTTCCTATTCATATACACATCCTGATATCTCTTAAGTGTTGCAATTGTACCAGCCTCCACCACTTCCTCTGGCAGCTCATACACCTACCACCTTCTGTGTGAAAAAGCTGTCCCTTAGGTCTCTCTCTAGCCAACTCTCAACTGTAACTGGGTATGAAGTGAACCAGGGTGATCTCTTCTCCTTCCTTCCCCCCCCCCCCCAGCCAGAAGAGACTTTGTCTATTTATCCTATCCATGTCCCTCATGATTTGATAAACCTCTAAGGTCAGCCTCCAATGCTCCAGGGAAAACACTCCTAGCCTGTTCAACCTTTCCCCATAGCTCAAATCCTCCAACCCTGGCAACATCCTCAAAATTTTCAGAACCCTTTCAAGTTTCACAACATCCTTTCTGATAGGAAAGAGACAGAATTGCATGCAATATTCCAACAGTGGCCTAACCAATGTCCTGTACAGCTGCAACATGACCTCCCAACTCCTGTACTCAATACTCTGACCAATAAAGGAAAACATACCAAATGTCATCTTCACTATCCTATCTATCTGCGACTCCACTTTCAAGGAGCTATGAACCTGCACTCCAAGGTCTCTGTTCAGCAACACTCCTGAGGACCTACTTGACATTTTTCACCATTTTCTATCTACCAGATTTCTTAACTCTCATCAGCTAATATCCCAACCTGTTCTTCTTAATGCTGCTACAAGGCTCTTTCTGATTTTAGTTTTTGTATCAAATACTTTCTGAAATATCTACATATAGAGTTGGAGGAGTACACTGTCTCTATCCAGTTCCACTACTCCCATTGGGCATAACGTGAATTTAAGAGCCTTATCCAGTTGCTGATGTGAGTAGTTACATACTTAATTGATCTTAAGTGAAGAATAAAAAGATCCACCAACCTAGTTTCTTCAAAAACCATTGTATAATAAAATCAATGAAACTTTGTCAATGAAGAAGCAAATTATTATAGAACTGTTTGAATTGGTGAGAGTGACAGCCCTTGACATTAAGGCCGCATTCAATTCAGTGTGGTAGCGAGGAGCCTTTGCAAAACTGGAATTACTGGAAAATCAGGGCCAAACTCCCCACAGGTTGTAGTCATAACTGACACATAGGAAGATAATTGTGGCTATTGAAGTTCAGTCATCTCAGCTCTAAGACCTCGCTGTAGGAGTTCCTCAGAGTAGTATCGTAGGCCTAACTGTCTTCAGCTGCTTCATCAATATCCTTCCCTCCATCCTAAGGTCAGAAGTGGGAATGTTCACTGATGATTGCATGTTCAGTACCATTTTTGACTCCTCAGATACTGAAGCAGTCCATGTTCAAATGCAATAAGATCTGCACAATATCCAGGCTTGGGCTGACAAAAGGCAAGTAACATTAGCACCACACAAATGCTAGGCTATGACCATTTCCCATAAGGGGCAAATTAACCACTACCCCATGACAATCAATGGTATTACCAGCACTGAATATCCCACTATCACCATCCTGGGAGTTACCATTGACCAGACATTCAGTTGAACTTGCCATATAACTACAGTGGCTACAAGAAGAGGTCAAAGGTTAAGAATGAGTAACTCACTTCCTGACCCTCCAAAGCCTGTCCAAAGGCTCAAGTCAGAAGTGTAATGGAATACCCTGTACTCTCCATTTGCCTGGATGGGTGCAGTTCCAACAACACTCAAGCAACTTGACACCGTCTAGGACAAAGCAGTCTCCTTGATTAGCAGTACATTCACAAGCATCCACTCCCTCCACCACAGACTCTCAGTAACAGCAGTATGTACTATATTTCAACAAGGGCGAAGGGTCTGTTCTGCGCTGTGTAAGATACACTGCAAAAAAATTTACCGAAGATCCTGAAACAACACCTTCCAAACCCATTTCTATCTGGAAGGACAAGAGCAGCAGATATTTAGGAACACCACCACCACCACTTGCAAATTGCCCTCCAAGCCATTCACCATCCTGAGTTGGAAATATATTCTCATTCCTTTGCTAATTGGATCAAAATCCTGGAATTTCCTTTCAAAAAGCACTGTGGGTGTACTTATAGCACATGGACAGCAGTGGTTCAAAATGGTGGCTCATCACCACCTTCTCAAGGGCAACAAGGGACAGGCAATGAATGATGACCCAGCTAATGATGTCCATATCCCATACATGAATAAAAAAATTCTAAATATGTCACATGTACACATTAATTAAGAAAAAAAACTTTCTCTGCAGAGATTAATTTTGAAAGAAATTATTTTGGACAAGAATGTAGTTATTGAAGGAAAGTTGAACAAGATATGAAATATTCAAGATGACTTTCCATTGGCATCCCGGCTCACATAGATGTGTCACAAAACACAACCAATTGTCACTGGCATCTTTTCAGGTGTATTTCATCCAGGAATCATTGGGAAGAACTCCTTCGGAGAATTTTCAGGAGAAACGCTGAATCATTATTTTAGTTATTAGCTTAACTCTTCAAAAGGGCTTTCACGTAAAGGCAGAAAGTGAGCTATTGTGGGAATATTGACAGGTCCCATCGCCCTTGCAGCATCTAGGCCTTCAACCTTTTCTTGAGATCACATGCAGGGAATTGAGTTGACTGAACATCAGAATTTGTAATGCTAGAGACCTCCAGAGGAGACTGAGATGGATCATCCAGTTGGCACTTCAACTTAGAATTGTTGAAATGCCTCAGCCTTCCTTTTGCATTTATGTGACGCATTCCCCCATTATAGAGGATGGGAATATTCATGGAACATTCATCTCCAGTGAGTTGTTTAATTGTTCACTACCATTCACTTGAATGAGACAGGACTGCAGATTTGGTTTTGAATACAAAGATTTATGAGGCAGCATCCTTTAATAATCACCAAATTTTTTGATTTATTTAAAAAACAGGCTTCGTTTGACCAATATGCAAATTGGATTAACACACAGTTTGAAGTGTGGAAGCATAAATATTTACCCTTCTATATAACCACACACACTTGCACAAATGATAGAAAAGAACTTTTTCTGTAAAGTTAAATCTTGAAAAATCACTTTGGCCAATAATTATTATACCTTGAAGGAAAGAAGGATAAGGAATGAAGTGTTCAAAATAATTTTCAGTTGGCACGATGGCACACACAAGCATGTCACTAAATACAGGCAGTTCTTAGTTTGGAGCTCCATTTCATGCAGGAGATGTTGAGAAGAAATCTTTCAGAGGCTTTTCAGGAAAATGTTGAGTATTCCAGTTATCACACTGACCTATCAAAAGGGTTTTCACAGAAAGGCAGAGCTGGGTATCTTGTTCTCTCTCTTCCCCAACTGAATTACAAACAATATACAGAACAAAAACTAACTTCTGACAGTCATAAAGCGTAAGATTTCCAGTAAATAATTTCAATTCACTTAAGCCATATGACTTTTTCCTTTTTTCCCCTATTTCCCCCACACTACCGCCTAAGTGCGGTAGTGCTTGTATTTTCCCCAATACCCATGTTGTGTGCGCGCAGGTGTAGGACACAGTGAAAGACAACAGGTGTATAAATCTTTATTCAATTACCACCACCAGGAACAAAGGAAACACCAGAGTGGCTAGTTACAAGCAGTGCCCTTCTGCTCGTGTGATCAAAAAAGTGAAGAGTGCAGGGATTAAATAAAAATAGAGTTGGAGGGGGAATAAAGCATTCCACTCCTTGCGTGTCCACCTCTCTCTGAACAGCTTGAGTGTGTTGGTAGACACCGCGTACTCCTTCTCCAGAAACACCAGGGCTCGAACGTAGCCGCGGAAGAGGGGGTGGCAATCAGCCATAACAACCCCCTCCATGGCCCGCTGCCTGGACCAGTTTATGGCCAGTTTGACCAGGCCTAAGAGCAGACCCACGAGGACCTACCCTCCCCCCTCCACAACGAGTGCCCAAAGAGCAGGAGCGTAGGACTGAAGTGCAACCAAAAGCAGAGGAGAAAGTTTTCTAGAAAACTGAAAGGGGATTGCAAATGCCCATACCCAATATATACATGGTCCATGGACTCCACAACACCACAGAACAAGAGGTTGGGCTGGGAGTCTGTGAACCACCGCAATCTGCAGCGACTTTTTCTTTATTGGGATGGGGGCGTCACTAGCTGGCCAGCATTTATTGCCCATTCCTAGTTGTCCTTGAGAAGGTGGTGGTGAGCTGCCTCCTTGAACAACTGCAGTCCACATGCTGTAGGTTAACCTGCAATGCCCTTTGGGAGAGGTTTCCAGGATTTTAATTCAGCGACAGTGAAGGAACAGCGATAAATTTCCAAGTCAGGATGGTGAGTGACTTGCAGATGGGGGTGTTCACATGGATCTGCTGCCCTTGTCCTTTGAGATGGAAGTGGTCGTGGGTTTGCAAGGTGCTAAGGATCTTTGGTGAATTTCTGTAGTGGGTCTTATAAAGTGTACACACTGCTGCTACTTAGCGTCAGTGGTGAGGGAATGGATGTTTGTGGATGTGGTACCAATCAAGCAGTTGGCCTGGATGGTGTCAAGCTTCTTAAGTGTTGTTGAAGTTACACCCATCCAGGCCAGTGGGGAGTATTCCACCCACTCCTGACTTATGCCTTGTGAATGGTGAACAGGCCTTGGGGAGTCAGGAAGTGAGTTACTTGCCACAGTATTTCTAACTTCTGACCTTCCCTTGTAGTGAGTCTAATTGAGTTTCTAGTCAATGGTAACTGTAAGGATGTTGATAGTGGGGTATTCAGTAATGGCAAGACCATTGAATGTCAAGGGGCAGTGGTTAGATCATCTGTTATTGGAGATGATCATTGCCTGGCATTTGCGTGATGCAAATGTTATTTGTCACTTGTCAGCCTAAAACGATGTCCAGATCTTGTTGCGATTGAACATGGACTGCTTCAGTATATGAGATGTCGCAAATGGTGCTAAACTTTGTGCAATCATCGGTGAGCATCCTTATTTCTAACCTTATGATGGAAGGAAGGACATTGATGAAACAGCTGAAGTTGTTTGGGCTGAGGACACTAATCTGAAGAACTCCTGCAGCGATATCCTGGGGCAGAGATGACTGACCTCCAACCAACCACAACCATCTCCCTACTTATCATGTACGACTCCAACCAGTAGAGAGTTTGCCCCAGTTCCAATTGATTTCAGTTTTGCGAGGGCTCCTTAATGCTGCAGTTGATCGAATATGGCCTTAGTGTCATTTTCATTTCAACTTTGGAATTCAGCTGTTTTATCCACGTTGAACCAAAGCTGTAATGAGGTCTGGAGCTGGTTGACCCTGGCAGAACCCAAACTGGGCATCACTGAGCAGGTTATTGCCGAGCGGGTGCTGCTTGATAGCATTGTTGGTGACATCTTCCATCACTTTACCGATGATCGAGAGTAGTCTGATGGGGCAGTAACTGGCCAGGTAGGATTTGTCCTGCTTTTTGTGACATACCAGGACAATTTTTCACATTTGTTGGGTAGATGCCAGTGTTGTGGCTGTATTGGAAAAAAATGGGGAGTAACAAGTTATGAGCACAAACTTTTAGTACTATTGTCAGGGCCTTTGAATTATCCAGTGCCTCCAACAATTTTGTTTGGAGACTGAGAGATGCTTCCAAGAAGTGTCTTTTAAACATGTCCCAAACTGCCTTTAAATGATCCGTTTAAATTAAAACAGGCCTAACATCTCAGTATCTTCAAACAAAATATTGTCCACAATCCTTTAAACATAACTCCTTAAAAGAAAATTAACAATGGATGTCTTCATTACATGATAACACTCCATTCCTGTTGAAGAGCTTATGCTCGAAATATCAATTCCTCGGATACTGCCTGACCGCTGTGCTCTTTTCCAGCACCACACTCTTCCACACTGTCTTCATTGCATGATCCACTAATGGCCTCTTTGTTCACATATCGGTGACTACCGAATAACATTATTAATTTTGGGAGATATAACCCATTCTTTCCGAATTACCTTTCCAAAGGTTCTCTTGCACAATTCCTGATCATGAATCGAATCAATTTTCTTGATATTGATGATGAATGATCTTGCATTATCGCTTTCATTGACACCAATAGGAGAACAAATCAGATGATGTGCATAATGAGTGATTGATTCAAAAGTGTGCTACTGCCCAAAGTGAATTTTAATCACCTTATCATTAGAATCAAAGGATGTTTCCAGCAAAGAGAAGCCAGTTCTATAATCACATTGCCCTGCCCTTTTCCCCAAAACCTTGGAAGTTCTCTTCTCATCAAAGTTTACCATTTTCCTCTTTAAAGTGACAAATAAATCTAGCTTCACAATGCTGTCAGCGAGTGCTTTCCAGATCCAATCACATGCAGTGTAAAAATGGTTTTCTTTTATGTCACTTCTGGATCCTTTGCCAATCACCTTGGATGGTCTTTACTCTCTTGTCAATATGATTGCTGTTGCCCTATCTTCTCTGTCTTGATCCCTCCCACTTCTCTAATTGGTCAGTGCATTGAGTACAGGAGTTGGGAGTCATTTTGTGGCTCTTCAAGACAATGGTTTGGCTGCTATTGGAATGCTGTGTTCAATTCTGATCTCCCTGTTACAGGAAGGATGTTGTGAAACTTGAAAGAGTTCAGAAAAGATTGACAAGGATGTTGCCAGGGTTGGAGGATTTGAGCTACTGGGAGCAGCTGAATAGGCTGGGGCTGTTCTCCCTGGAGCATAGGAGGCTGAGGGGTGACCTTATAGAGGTTTATGAAATCATGAGGGGCATAGATAGGGTGAGAGCTAAGGTCTTTTCCCAGCAGTGGGAGAGTCCAAAACTTGAGGGCATATATCTAAAGTGAGAGGGGAAAGATTTAAAAGAGACCTAAGGGGTAACTTTTTCACACAAAGGGTGGTGCATGTATGGAATGAGCTGTCAGAGGAAGTGATAGAGGCTGGTACAATTCCAACATTTAAAAGGTATCTGGCTGGGTACATGAATAGGAAACGTTTGGTGGGATGTGGGCCAAATGCTGGCAAATGGGACTCGATTAATGTAGGATATCTGGTCAGCATAGAAGAGTTGGTTCGAAGGGTCTGTTTCCACGCTGCGACTCGATATCTCGACAACTGAAGTTTTTCTCTGGGACAAGCCGGCTAGGTGTTTTCTCCATCATCACATTCTTGTCAAAGTATGGGCCCCAGAATTGGACACAATATTCTAATTGAGGCTGAACATCAAAGATTTATCTTAACTTCTTGCTTTTGTACTCTATTCTTGTCTATTCTTAATCCCAGGATTCTGCGTGCTTTTTTAATCACTATCTCAATCTCTCCCATAACCTCCAACAATTTGCACACATCTATCTAAATTTTTTTTTGTTCTTGTACTCCCTTTAGAATCATACTTATTATTTTACGTTATCTTTTTTTCTATCGAAAGGTATCATTTCACAGGTTTTCATTAAATGTAGTTTGCCGCAAATCTATCCAAAACACCATTCCTATTTGATATCTTTTACTATTCTCTTCTCAATATCTCCAACTTTATCCTCATCTTCAATTGTTCCCTACAACTGAAGACTATGTCATGAATACATATCATGAAAAACTTTGGTCTTTGTACCTCGTCCTTGGGAACCTCATTATGTATTATTTTCCTGTCTGAAAGAAAAATAACCAACAGACTATGTTTCAGCCAACTTTGTAGATATTGCTAATCAACCTGTTCAGATGAGTTATGACACACCACTGGAACTGTTAAACCCGAACCCCAGCACTCTGGCTCAGAGGTAGGGAAATTACCACTAAGCCACAATAATCCTTCCAACTATGTACTCACATGACCACTGTCCCTTTTATTCCATCGGCTGTAATTTTATTGATAAACTCATTATTAAGATTAAATTGATTGGCCTGCAGTTATAACCTCAGTCATGAGAAATGTCTTTTCAGAAACAATAGCCCAAGATGAATGAATAGCCACTTTGGATCTGTTAAGGAAAATCAGTACCATTTTTTTAAAAAGGTAAATCGTGTTAAACTAATTATTTGAGTTTTTGGTGAAGCAACAACGAAGGCTGAGAAGGTATGATGATTGATACAGTAGGCATTTGATAAAGTGCTACAATACAGGCATGGTAGGAAAGTCGAACTCCATAGAATAAAACACAATGAAGATATAGGTGGCTGAGTGACAATAGCACAATGAAGGTTAAGGTGGCTGAGCAACAGGACACAGAGTGGCGATAAAGTCATTTGTTGGACCAAAGGAAGGTATATATTGGGGTTTCATTAAAAAATGGCTTAGGACTATTACTTTTCTTGATTTATGTTAATTACCTAGACCTAGGTTGCATAGGTTCTGGATCAGTGGTGCTGGAAGAGCACAGCAATTCAGGCAGCATCCGAGGACAGGCAAAATCGACGTTTCGGGCAAAAGCCCTTCATCAGGAGGAATTATTCCTGATGAAGGGCTTTTGCCCGAAACGTCGATTTTGCCTGTCCTCGGATGCTGCCTGAATTGCTGTGCTCTTCCAGCACCACTGATCCAGAATCTGGTTTCCAGCATCTGCAGTCATTGTTTTTACCTAGGTTGCATAGGGTACAATTGCAAAACTTACCAAACACATAAAACATGAAAGTCCTGTAAGTTGGCATCAACTGGAGAATTTGATTCAATTCTGAGCTTTGCACTTTGGGAAAGATGCATTGGAGAATGTCCAGAAAACATTTAAACAATATGTCTGGAGATGAAGAAATTCAGTGTTGATTGGGGAATTGTTTTGATTGTTTCCCTTGGACAAAAGAAGGTTGAGAGGAGATTTGATGTCGGTGTTCAAAATCACATTGAATCTGGACAGAGTAGAAACAAGAAGCAACGAGCTGTTCTATTGGTAGCAAGGCCAAGAACCAATGGGCAGTAATTGAGGTGAGGCGAAAGTGAGGACTGTAGATTAGAGTCGAGAGTGTGGTGCTGAAAAAGCACAGCAGGTCAGGCAGCATCTGAGGAGCAGGAGGGTCGACGTTTGGAGCACAAGCCCTTCATCAATAACTGAAGTGAAACAAACTCGAGGAGACAATATGCACATTTGTTATAAGTGAGGGGGTACAGATCTGGAAGGCACTGTCTGAAAGTGAACCGGACAAGACAAGAGTTGGGGTTCGGGAAGAAGAAGAAATTGCGGGGTTCAGGGTGCGACGAGTGACTCTGGCTGAGTCGCCTTCCCGGGGAGGGGAGCGAGCACGGCCGACGATGGGCGGAATCGCCTTCGGGGTCCCGTGCAAAGTTCAGGAAATCCCGAAGCACAAGGACGGGGGAGACGCTCGGGGTCCGCCGAGTTGCAAGCCGCGGACCCAACGCACTGACGCTGAGCGACCTGCCCGCGGTGGGTGGGTGGGGGTCGCTCTCGCCTTTTGTCCGTGTGGTGGTGGTGGTGGTGCGGCTCTTCCTGTGAGCATTGCTGACGGTGACAGAGCTCTCCCTGTGTCCCCGCCTGCCCAGCCCCCGAAGCCGATCGCTGTGTGACATCGGCAGCAAGAGCCCCAGCTGGGAAGCGCCAGAGCACGGCGACTGCGTTGGATTTTTGTTGGGTGTTATTTTTTAAAAAAAATTCTGGGGTTTTTATTTTTAATTTTGTGATTGAGGGGGTGGTTGTTTTTTTTTGTGTGTGTGTCCAGCCTGAGAAGGGGAGGAGGAGAGGGAGGGGAGGGGAGGAGAGGAGGAAGCTTGCTGGCTGCAGCACCATGTTGCTGTGTTGATGTTGGCTTCAGGCTCCGGCGCCTTATCAGCTGCAGGCCAGCGCCCGGCGGCGGCCTCACGCGGCGGCGATGAGGGGCACGGGCGCCCGCGGCTGAGAGGGGCTCCCGCAGGAGCAGGAGGCGCCGCCATCACCGAGAGGAAGAAGAGGAGGAGGAGGAGGAGGATGATGATGAGGAGGATGGAGGAGCCCGGGCCTGGGCCTGGGCCCGGGCCCGGCTCGCTGCTGCGCTTCCTGGGCCGCCGCGCGGTCACCGGCGACCGCTTCCTGAGGGAGGCCTTCCAGCGGCAGCGGCTGTCCGCCTGCAGGAACCTCTTCAAGAAGGACCTGCTCGGGCACTTCGGCTGCGTCAACGCCATCGAGTTCAGCAGCGGCGCCGGGGAGCTGCTGGTGTCCGGTAAGAGAGCGGGGAGGCCGAAAACTCAGGCCCCGGGTGGGGAGGAGGGAGAGGCCGCGGCCCCGGCCCCGGGACAAGACAGAGGCCCAGGCCCTAGGGGGAAGAGCCTGGGGACGAGGTGGGAAAGACCTAGTCCCTGGGAGGAGAGAGAGGGAGGGAAGGGGCGTAGGGACCCCCCCGGGATGGGGAGAGCCGCCGCTGGGGGCCCGGGGGGAGGGGACAGGCCTGATCCCCAAGCGGCTCCTGGACAGAGGCAGACACCCGGGATGGAGGGGGACAGGAACCTCACACCCGGCCATGGGCCTGAGAGAGGGTGGTCCAGGGCCCCCTGTTCACCCAGAGACTCTCCCAGGGAGGAGATTACCACCCCCTCCACCGTCACCCCCGTCTCCCCCTCCCCCGTCATCACCCCCACCCATCTCCTCCACCGTCACCCCCACCCC
>NC_057719.1:74364519-74389551 GCF_004010195.1 Chiloscyllium plagiosum
TCACCACCACCGTCACCTTGTTTTCTCGTCTGCCTCCACCCCACCGCCCCGTTCTTCTCCTCTTCCTCCTCCTCCTCCTCCTCTGCCTCCAGAAAACCGACACTTGGAGCCCAGCTATACGACCTTTTGTCCGTTTCCTGGAGACTTTGTGGCCTGGTGCTGTCTGTGTTCGGGCTTTGGTTGGATGGGGGCACGGTGGGCTGTACAAGCCCCCGTTTCTCCTTTTTGTTGGCCTCGACCACAACCTGCTCAGTGGTTTTGAATATTCCAACAACAACAACAGCTTTCACCCTGGCCCCATTTTTCGGCAGACAGAGTGGTTCTCTGGCAAATTATTGGTTAACTAGTATATTGGTTAACTCAAACATTATGTATGTCATTGGAGGTTTTCCTCTTTCTAGACAGGAAATGTATGTTGCTCATGTTCTGTTAAAAGTGATGGCACTCCTGCAGGATGATAATCTCATGAAAAATGAAGGGGCTTCAGCAGTGGGATTGGACTGAGCAAAATGGGTTCAGGGAGGGTCTTGATTTTATTCCTGATCTCCTGTCACTTCCGCTGATCTCCAGCAGCACTGCAATTAGGAATTCAAAAGGGAATGCTGCAGTTATCATGCCATGGACCACAGATGGTGAAATCATCAGAGGTTCTTTCATCCTGTTGGAATTGTGCCAGTGTTGAGTGATTGGGGAGGAGATTGGGATGAGGTGCGAGGGAGAGGGGCAATGGGAGATGAGGGAATTTGAGCAGAGGATGAGGAAAGGAATGAGGGTGTGGCATGTAATGGGAGAAGTACCACATAGGTTGCTGTGGGTGAGGCTTTGGGATGGAGTGGGCAACAGGGGAGGTGCTGGGGTGGGAACGGGGTTAAACAGAGGTTAGTGGGCTCCCTGGATAATGTAGGAACTGTGATAGATGATGTGGGTTGAGCCAAAGGGAGGTGTGTGGATGGTACTATATAATAGCACAGACCCTTGCAATAAGTGATGGGAGACAAGATCACAATCAGTGAGGTATACTGGAGATGATGTGCAGTAGATGATAAGAGGAAGGTACAGTGGTGGTGTGAATCTGTCAAAGGGTTTGAGTGGAGGTGTTTGAGAGAATGGATATATGGGAGGGAGAAAAGGCAGCAAGTGTGAAGAGAGAGAGAAAATTGAATGAATGTCTTCGCCAGTGTGGCACTCCCTAACAACTCTGTGGATGTACCTGCCTCCTATAGACCACAGTGATTCAGGAAGGTGGCTCCCCATCACTTCCTTGAGGACAGTTGTCGAGCTGGGTGACAAATGCTGGCTGTGCTGGCATCTCATGTTATATGAAAGCTACCTCTGTGTCTTTTCAGATGTATACTTCTTGAAACGACAACAACTGAGGAGACTGAAAACCAGGAGATTGTATTGTACGATATTCAAACCTTAGCAGAATGACACTAGGACAATCTGTTTTTGTAATACTTGGCTGTTTGCACTTTTAATCCCTTTGGTGCAGTGTCCCTTCAGATCAGCTGAATTAATTGGTGCAGTAATGAGGGTTTTTGTAGCTGTGAATGCTGCTATATTAGCAACAGGTAATGCCGGGCAGTTGAATCCTGTTCAATCCTGTGACCGCACCCCTCTCTTCTCCGATTCATTATTCTGAAGAGATAGTTGGCACCTATTTCACTTTGAAGAAAGTACTGGAATTGCAGCTTTTGGAAACTGGATGTCAGCAGTGTGGTTTTTGTAACATGTTGGGCATCCTAACATGTTTTAATTCCTCTGGTTTATGTGCAGCCTTAGGTCCTGGAAACTTTTTTACTTGCTAGTGAAATGCTTTATCAACATTTTTCAATATTTATGGATCACCACAACATTGTGTGACATAAAGTAAGACCGGTTTTATAATGTTACATGGAACCATAATATTACTGAATAGCAGTGAAAAAGCTGTCTCACATGCAATAGCCCATCATGTCTACTGGCTTCTTGAAAGAATGACCCATTTCGTCCTATTAATTTGTGCTTTTTTTTCCCCCACAGACCTACAAATTGTTTTTCATCTGAAGTATTGATTCACTCTTTTCAAAGATGATGTGGCAGTGATGTGACTGTGGTCGACAAAGTTCAAAATCACAATGCCAGGTTAGAGTCCAACGGGCTTATTTGGAAGCACTAGCTTTCAGAGCTCTGCTCCTTTTCTCAGGTAGCTATTGGGACAGGATCAGAGAACACAGAATTTATAGTATAAATTTTACTATAAATTCTGTGTCCTATGTACCTGCCTCACTAGCTACCTGATGAAGGAGCAGCACTTTGAAAGCTTGTACTTCCAAATAAACTTGTTGGACTATAACCTGGCATTGTGATTTTGAACTTTCTTTTCAAAGTTAATATTGAAACAATTTCCATTACCTTTTCATGCAGTGGCTTCCAGATCACTACGCACTGCATACATCATTTCTGGTTCTTTAGATAATTATCTCAAATTTGTGTCCTTTCCTGCCAAGATAAACAATTGCTTCCCATGTACCAAAGCCAGTCATAATTTTAACACATTGGAATTAAACCCTTGACCTGAGGAGAACAGTCCCACAATTCTGATGTCTCACCCCTGATGCAATTCTAGGAAATTTGTTGTTTATCCTCTTGATTTAATAAAAGTATCAGCTGTCTCCTAACAATGCTTGAATATTCCTTTCTTGCTTTTGGATCCTTCAGGTCTGGTCTATATAGTAATAGTGAGTATATTTGCTGTGATTGCTTCTGTGAAGTGACAGCAACTTTTGGGAATCTGACCATGTGCAGTTAAACGTGAAAATGCAGAAGCTTTGGTCAGTGGTTCTACTCTTCTACATGAGTGCACTGTTGTAGATACTCACTCCCTGACACTGTAAGGAGAAATCACCGAAATCAGAAATCCTTGCTCCTCTATTTCATTTACCTAGTTTTAAAAATCCAGGAAAGGTACATCTTGTTGAATGAGATACGTGTAGATTTTTAATATCATGTTGGATTACAGGTACTGCAGAACAACCTCATTGACCATGAGAAAAGATTATTTTTAAAATATTTCTGAAAGACATATTTGCCTTATGAAGCCCATTTTTTTAATCTGTTAAATTTATTTTGGCTTCAGCTTCAACCTTAATTCTATTTGTACGTCCCAATCATTTATTTCACACGCTAATATTTTTTTTCTAATAAACATTTTACATTGATCTTTACTATCTGGTTTGCTGTCTGTTAGAATACCTAAATATGATTGGTTACCTCATCTGTCCTGATATATTAGTGTTGCTGGATATATGGGAAGCATCACTGGTTTGCATCAGATACAAATAGATATCAGGCCAAAGAAAGTGCACAACAGACATCACTAAATGATCAAGGTAGCTTCCTTCAAGACCAATGATGAGTGTTGTCACTTTGCTATCGACTGTGAATCAAAATGTTCCTACAGTTCAGAAATATACTGTTCAGCCCATTGAGTTTGCACTGACCTTATGAAGAACATCCCATCCAGGATCCCAAATTACTCTGCATTTACAATGGCTAATCCACCTAGCTTGCACATCTTTGGACTGTGGGAAGAAACTGGAGCACCCGGACAAAACTCATGCAGACACAGGGAAAACCTACAAACTCCGTGCAGTCAACCAAGATTGGGGTCAAACCTAGGTCCCTGGTGCTGTCAGGCAGCACTGTGCTACCCAGTATCTGGGATAGTATCTCTACTCCGATGCTTTCTAACAACTTTATCACCTTAGCCTTCAGAGATATGTGTGTGTGTGTGTACATCCAATGTCTTTCTATTTCTACAATCATTTTTAATATTACACTATTTTGTTCTGTAGTCAAACCATCGCTGACAAAAATGCTACTGGGAAAAATGGCTCAGAATGAAGCACCAGACAATGAGCTAAGGACCTGCCTTCAGGCAGAGGACACATGGAGTAAAATATCATAATACACGTTTTATTGACTATCCTCATTCTTGTAAATCCATCCCTGGACTTCTCTGCATTTGCTTTCATCCATCATGTGTTGCCATTTTCAATTTTTTAACATCCTTCTTAGTGTACAATGTATCCATGTCTTCACATCTGAGGACTTGAAATCTCATCCCCTGCATCCAAGTTCTAATCATGTAAATTATTTTAAAACAATGGTTTCAATCCAGACTCCTGGACGTTAGCATTTAATATGCCAGTCCTTCCACACTATTCTCTGCAGCCTGTCTCTTAGCCTATTTGGTATCCATGCTGTTACTGTCCAATTACTCCGGCTTTTTATATGATACAGTCCATGTGCTCAACATAAACTGTTTGCCCTCTTATTTACTGAAAAGCTTAACTACATTTGTCATACTTGATTTATCTTTAACAAGCTGGGCTGCACTTACTGAGTGTACCCCTTCTGCTTTTTTTTTTGAAAGAGGTGGAATATTTGGAATTCTCCAGTCCTCTGGTACTATATCCAAGTAGGACATTGACTACAGACTTTGCTGTCTTGCACCCTTGCCTTCCATACAAGACATTAAAATATTTTCTTTGCTCAGAAGCAGCTTCTGTGCCAGTGATGCTGGTGGTTGTAATTGAACCATGTGTTTTTTACACTTCAGAGTGGACTCTCATTGCACAGCATAATCCATGAGTTGAACAGTGGTGTATCTGCAACATGAGCTGGATGATTCTATGACATTGAGACGTACAGCACGGAAAAGACCTTCGGTTCAACTCGTCCAGGCCGACCACATATCCCAACCCAATCTAGTCCCACCTGCAGCACACAGCCCACATCCCTCCAAACCTTTACTATTCATACACCCATCCAGATGCCTTTTAAATGTTGCAATTGTACCAGCCTTCACCACTTCCTCTGTAGCTCATTCCATTCTGGAGTTCTATGCCCAATTCTGGTTGTCGGAAGGATTTTATTAAACTGGAGAGGGTTCAGAAGGGATTTACCAGAATGTTGCCAGTAATGGAGGGTTTGAGTTTGGAGAAGGCTGGATAGGCTGGGACTTTTATCACTGGAGTGTAGGAGGTTGAGGGGTGACCTTACAGAGGTTTGTAAAATCATGAGGGGTATAAATAAGGTGTATGGCAGGTGTCTTTTCCCTAGCGTTGGGGGATTTCAAGACTGGGGGCATATTTTTAAGGTGAGCAGAGAGAGGTTTGAACAAGACATGAGGAAATTTCTTTTACACGGAGAGTGGTGCATATGTGGAATGAACATCCAGAGGAAGTGCTGAACGTGGGTGTAATTACAGCGTTTAAAAGACCTTTAAATAAGTACATGAATAAGAAATGTTTGGAGGGATGGGGCAACATGCAGGCAGATGGGGCTAGTTTAGTTTGGGATTATGGCTGGCATGGATTAGTTGGACCGAAGGTCTGTGTCCATGCTGTATGACTGTGACTTTATCTGTTTTATACCTGTTAGTATAACTGTGAGCCTGCTAGAACACAGGCTGGACATTTCCTAGAACAGTGGATGTAAGGTGTTCACTAATTACATTAACAAACTGCTTATTCTCTGTGGTGTTTGAGGAAAAGAACATCAGTGTTTGTTATCTTTTCCAACTTCTGAAAAAATCTTATTGGTGAAAACTAGGTTTTTAAAAACCTATATCCATTTTGTGAAATAATGGTCAGAAAAATTCTCTAATCTGACAATACTTAATTGAGGAAGAGATATGGATCAGTCATTGCGCAGTCATTACAAGTGTGCAGTTTTTGTGCCGGTTATGGGGTGCATAAAGAAGATCATTGTAGGTTAAAAACTGAAAGAATTGCAGATGCTGTAAGCTCAGCAGGTCTGGCAGCACCTGTGAAGAGGAATCAGAGTTCTGAGGAAGGGTTGCCCGACCCGAAACATTAACTCTGATTTCTCTTCACAGATGCTGTTAGATCTGCTGAGCCTTTCCAGCAATTTCTGAGATCATTCTATGTTGGTTTGCAGGGCACATTCAACATGAATTGAAGGCTGTCAATGGTTCTGACAGGAACATACTTGAATTAAACCATATGCAGTATTGTTGTGGTTCTGTTCGCCGAGCTGGAAGTTTTTGGCGAACAGAACCACAACAACGAGCACCCGAGCTACAAATCTTCGCACAAACTTTGAACATATGCAGTATTTCTGAAATAATAGTTCTGAATAACTAGGTCTCTAGATAATGATGAGGTTTGGGTGTCATAATATGATAGGGTTGTTTGGAATGATGCAGACGTGACATGAAAATGGGTAAGGTTTTTAAAGTGTTGAAGTGATTGGGTACAAGTTGAATACGGTATTTAGAATTGATATGAAGAACATGACTAGGGGCTGCATCTGTAAATTTATGAAGAAACCATTAAGTAGATATCAGAACTTCTTATTCTCTGGAACAAATGATGCGGTTTGTATAATGTTGCTACCGTCCTTTTCAAACAGACCTGAAAGTTCCTGAAATTATGTCTCCCATTATAATGAGTGATTTTCAAGCTAGCCGTGATTGATTGGGAGATGAGAGGAATCTCGAACTGGCTGCTTTTTGTTACTAGTCTCTTTGATGTTTCTTAGCTGTTAATGATAGGAGATGAATCAGTAATGTGTGAAAAGGTGCTAATAGTTAGATATGATAGGGCAGATCTAATGCATCTTATCCCTAACCCATAAGAGCCCACGGTGTTGAAGATATTATATTGGCATGGGTAGAGAATTGGCTCGGGGTAGGATTCAATGAGTGGGTATCTGGGTTCTTTTTCAAGTTGGTGGTGAGTAAGGTTCCACAGGGATCAGTGCTGAGACCACAGCTTTTTCCAATGTGTGTTAATAACTTGGAGGAAAGAAGCGAATGTAGCCAGATTTGCAGATAACATTAAAATAGATGGAAAGGCAGGTTGTGACGGGTACAACAGAGATATTAGTACTAAATAAGTGGGCAAAAAGTTGACAAAATAGAGTATAATGTGGCAAAATGGAAAATTGGTCATTTTTTGGAACAGAAAGAACAGGTTATTATTTAAATGGAGAGAAAATTTAGAAAGTTGCAGTTCAAAGGGACTTGAGTGTACTGTGTGGAAATGTAAAGCCAGCACACAGGTATAGCAGGTAATCAGAAAAGTTGGCCCTTATATTAAGGAGGTTAGAGTATAAGAGTGGGATGTCTTAGTGTAAACTGTGCAAGGCGTTAGTGAGACCAGATCTGGAGTAAGGAACAGTTTTGGTCACTTTATTTAAGGAAAGATATTGTTTCAATTGAGGCAGTTCAGAGAATGTTCACTCAAATGCTCCCTGGAATGGAGGGATTGTCTTATGAGCAATGATTAAACAGTTAGGGTCACTACTCATTGCAGTTTAGAAGAATGAGAGGTGATTTCATTGAAACATATAGGATTCTTAAGAGACTTGACAGGATAAATGCTGAGAGGATTTTCCCCTTGTGGAAGAGGACCAGAGAGGTGGACTCAGAATAAAGGGGTGCTGATTTAAGACTGAGATGAGGAGGAATTTCTTCTGAGGGTTGAGAGTCTTTGGAACTCCTTGTCACAGAGAGCTGTGGGGCAGAATCCTTGTTTATATTTAAGACTGAGATCGATAAATTCTTCATCAGTGGGGGAATAGAGGGTTATAGGGAAAGCACAGGAAGGTGGACTTGAGAAATCTCAGAGCAGGCTCAAGGGGCTGAACAGTCTACTCTGTTCCTATTTTGTATAGTCTTATGTTACTCTATATGTATAATGTTGAATTATTCTTTCACAGTCTGTGGTTATTGCTAAGAAGAGCAGCATTTATTGCCATTCGTAATTACTTTTGCTAAGGTGGTAGGGAATTGCTGCCTTGGACTGCCACAGACTGCTTTGGTTTAGATTTTCCCACAAGGGCGTGTGATTTACAGTTTCAGGATTTTGGCCCAGTGATGATGAAGGTGAATAAAGATTTAGTGGCCAGGAAATTGGAAGGGAACATGCTGTTGACGTTTGCTGTTTGTGTACACCTGTTACCTATTCTTTGTGGGCGGCATGGTGGCACAGTGGTTAGCACTGCTGCCTCACAGCGTCAGAGATCTGGGTTCAATTCCCGCCTCAGGTGACTCTGTGTGGAGTTTGCACATTCTCCCTGTGTCTGTGTGGGTTTCCTCCGGGTGCTCCAGTTTCCTCCCACAATCCAAAAATGTGCAGGTTAGGTGAATTGGCCATGCTAAATTGCCCGTAGTGTTAGATGAAGAGGTAAATGTAGGGGAATGGGTCTGGGTGGGTTGCGCTGTGATGGGTCGGTGTGGACTTGTTGGGCCGAAGGGCCTGTTTCCACACTGTAAGTAATCTAATCTAATCTTAACTGGTTTGGAAGATGCTACAATACGAAGTATGGTTGAGTTGGTGCAGTGGATCTTAAAAATGGTATATACTGCAGGCATGTTGCATTGGTGGTGAATGGGGTATCAGGCTGCTTCGTCCTGGACTGTATTGGTTTTGAGTGGTATCAGATCTTCTTATCAAGTGGGTGAGAAGAATTCCATCTCATTCTGAACTTTTGCTGAGTTGCAAGGCAAGTTACTTGTTATAGAATATTCAGCCTTAGATCTGCTTTCATAGCCACAGTATTTATGTGATAGGTCCAGTAGAGTTTTTAGTCCGTTGTAAGCCCGCAGGATATTAATGGGAAATTCACTAATGACTCTGCCATTGAATGTGAAAGGGAGGTAGTGGGAATTTCTGCTGTTAGACACTGTGTGGCATGAGTTTTAACTTGTCACTGATCAACCCAAGCAGTGGTAGTGTCTACCTATGAGCTAGGGGCCCTAGGTTAAGTTCTGCCTGCTGATGAGGGTATGTATTAATATTGCTGAACAGGTTGTTTAGGGAATATCCATCCTGAGGCACTCTTGCCTGAGATCTGAGCCTGAGATAGACAAGCTGCGAGCTGGGCTGAGAGGTGGCAAATGGAGTTTAATGCAGAAAAGTGTGAGGTGATTCACTTTGGAAGGAGTAACAGGAATGCAGAGTACTGGGCGAATGGTAAGATTCTTGGTTGTGTAGACGAGCAGAGAGATCTCTGTATCCATGTCCATCAGTGCCTCAAAGTTGCCACCCACAGGGTTGTTAAGATGGCATATGGTGTGTTGGCTTTTATTAATAGAGGGATTGAGTTTCAGAACCATGAGGTCATGCTGCAGCTGTACAAAACTCTGGTGCAGCTGCACTTGGAGTATTGCTTACAGTTCTGGTCACCGCATTACAGGAAGGATGTGGCAGCTTTGGAAAGGGTTCAGAGGAGATTTACCAGGATGTTGCCTCATATGGAGGGAAGGTCTTACGAGGAAAGGTCTAGAGGCTGTCTTTGTTAGAGAGAAGAAGGTTGAGAGGTCACTTAATTGAGCTGTACAAGATAATCAGAGGGTTAGATCAGGTGGATAGGGAATGTCTTTTGGTGATGGCTAGCTTTAAATTGAGGGGTGATAGATATAGAACAGATGTCAGAGGTAGTTTCTTTACTCAGAGTAGGAGGGGCATGGAATGCACTGCTTCCAACAGTTGTAGACTTGCCAAATTTACAGACATTTAAATGGTTATTGGATAGGTATAGGGACAAAAATGGAATAGTGTAGGTTAGATGGGCTTCAGATTGGTTTTACAGGACGGCACAATATCTAGGGCTGAAGGGCCTGTTCTGAGCTGTAATGCCCTATGTTCTATGAGATGATTGGTCTCTGACAGTCACAGTAATCTTCCTTAGTGTTAGGTAGAGTTTCTCCCACTGGTTTCCATGGATTTTAATTTTACAGGGATCCCTAGTGCCACACTCTGTCAAATATTGCCTTGATGTCAAGGAATGTCGCTCCTCTCCTCTGTAACTTAGCACTTCGTCCATGTTTGAGTCAGGGCTGTAATGAGATCTGGAGCAGAGCTGTTCTGGTGTAATTTAAACTGAAGACCAGTGAGCAGATTATCCGGAGTGCTGTCAGCCATATCTTCAATCACTTTGCCAATGAGCAAGACTAGGTTGATAAGTGATCATTAGACAAATTGAATTTGCCTTGATTTTTGTGGACCGAAGTAGTTTTCCACCCGGCTGCTTTGGTACCAGTGTTTTAAGTGTACTGAAACTGCTTGGTTAGAGGTACACCTAGTACTGAGCCTATCTTCCACACAGCAGTCGAGGTGATATCATGGCTTGTTGCTTTTTATTTATTCAGCATGCCAAGCCATTTTGTAATGTCATTGACTGAACTGAATTGAGTAATGACTACCTGGGGAGAAAGCCAAAATGGATCATTCGCTCGACATCTCTGTCCAAAGATGTTTGCAACTGTCTGCTTTGTGCAGAGCTGCTAGAACAAGCATTTATCGGATTAAATGTACAATTTCAGATTATCTGTATGGAATAGCGAATTTTTGGATATATTGAGAGAGGAAGGAATGTTTGTCAAACTGGTAGGAGATCCCCCTTGGCTCTGTTCTCTGTTCTCCGTTCACCTGAGTAGGCAGATGAGGCTTTGATTTGTTATTCCATTTGAAAGGTGTCTGCCACTACAGTGTTCCCTAAGTATTTGCTGAAATATCAGCATATGTATTACATTCAACTCTATAAAGCAGGACTTGAATCTGCAACCTACTTACTCAGATACAAAAAACACTTGCTCTACTCTGATCCTAGTCACAAAGCAAACATTCCAACAGTGACTAGACTTGGATAACTGGCTCGGATTGGCTTTGGGGACATGTTAAGATTGCAAAAGACTCTATATCAGCACATTTTCATTTCTTTTTCAAATAGACCTTGTTTCAACTTTCAGCAACCTGAGGGCAGATGAGGGTGGTCAGGAATGAGTTGAGTGCAGTAAGGGAGTTGGAAGATGTTTTGCTCGCTGATGGCAGTGGCTAAAAGAAAATTCCTCAGCCAACTCCATGTTCTCACTGCCTCGCTTCTGCTCATTGACTCTACCTCTCACGGTTTCCCTCCCTCTTGACTTGCTACTTCCCAAAGTAAAATTGGCAACAAGAAGGAAGTGGTGAGCAAGACACAAGAAAGACAAGTGATCTGAACATCTATTGGGATCCAACTCACCATCAGCAAAACAGAGGCTGTCTCCAGCAGATCATCTGATAACCAGCAGACACTCGCTGTCGAGGACAATAGGTGTTCTTGTTCTATCAATGATGTGGGGGTGCTGGGGTGGACAAAGTTAAAAGTCACATGACACCAGGTTGTAGTCCAACAGGTTTATTTGAAATTACAAGCTTTCAGAGCATTGCACCTTTGTCAGGTCGCTGCTATCAAATATCATTGCATCTTAGTTTTATCTCCAAAGCAGCAATGCCCACAGTGGATTGGTAGCTGATCAGTTGCTCATCCTGAAGCCCTATTGCAAGTTGTGGTTCTCGGTTTGTGCTGTGTCATTGCAATGCCTTTCTTTCTAGGGATCTTGTATAAATGGGTTGTTTACTGTCTACTTTAATGTGCTTTGAACTGAAGAGTAATTTGCAAATTTGCTTTTTGTGACAGGTGGAGATGACCGTCGTGTTTTGTTGTGGCATGTTGATAAAGCTATTCATTCAAAAGCCAAACCTGTCCAACTGAAAGGCGAACATCTATCCAACATATTCTGTTTAGCATTTGACAGCACAAATACCCATCTCTTTTCTGGAGGTAAGAAATCTTGCATCTTAAAAACGTGTTACATTACTTCAACTTGGATTTCTTTGAACACTCAGTGATGTGTAGCTTTTGTTAATATAATTTACATGCTCTTTTAAATCGATGTCCACCAATTCAATCTTTCGGCAAGCAGCTGTGCTTAAATCTGGTTTGAAATGATTGAAACGGGTTGCACGATATGGATTTGTTTTTTCTTTTTGGTATGTGCACACGGGTGAATTAAATGATTGTCTCAATGCTTCTTAAACTTTGGAATGGAGCTTTCTTAACAAAACATTCAGCTGACCTGTGTTAATCAGAGCAGTAATGACAAACTGCACTTTAGATTAAAATTTGAGTGGACTGTACTAATAATTAAACCTATTTCTTAATTCTGTTGCCTGGATGAAGGAAGTCTTTCGCAGAACAATCACTTAATCAACCAATGTACTTTTGAGGTTGTAGACAGACTCCCAAGTGCTCAATACCAGTACATTCTAACCATGAACACTATAGATGCAGCTTTATTGACAAATCAGTGTTATATAAATCTCAGTTTGAATTTGTACAATGTTCTCATCAGGAATATTATTGCATCTGATTCTGGTCAACAAAATATCAAAATTATTTAAAATAAATTCTGTATCTGAAATGACTGCTTAGAGGCCTGCACCTTATCACCGAGTCACCCTTTATGTATGTGTGCACAGTACACTGGCTGTGGCCAGTCAGCTCAGAGTCAGCCCCTGAAGTGAGGAGATTCTGAATCCCCTGTTTATATCGCTGAGCCAGGGCTCCCTGATTAGGCCAGGTTAACAACCCCAAACAAGGATCTCATAGTCAAGAAGATCCACCTGGTTCCACTCACTACACTATCTCAATCCCAATGCTGCTCCTACGGTGATGTTATATTTTCAAACCTTTATAGTGCCAGCATAGTACCTGTCAAACTCCAGGAACCTACTTAGGTTTTTGCTAGTCCTAAAACTAAGTAGATTCCATTAGCTCTCATCAGAACTCATTAATGTCAAGTACCAAACCCAAATGGTAGAACTAGCATGACAATTTGCTGTGTGTTCCAATTCATAAAATGTAAGAGATAAAAATTAATTGGCTTAATGTGTAGGCTACTGCTACTTAATGCTGTTGTAACATTCAATCTTCAAAGTGCCAGCAAAGACCACCAAATGCTGTTTAATATAAACAGAACTTGCCTGACTCATTACCATAAATCAGTGGACCTGATGCTATTCCATACATGACACGAGCACTCCTCTGTTATTTAGAAATGGTGAATTATCTGATTCGTCATGTGTAAGGCCATGGGAAACCAGACTTTTCAGAAACATTCTCATTAAAAGTTAAATTTTTTATCTTTATTCCTTGAATTTTATTCATTTTACGTTTTTGTTTCATAAGGCAAAGAACTGTTTCATTTGAAAGAAATCTGTAAATAATGCTGCATTTGAGAATGCCCATGCATGTTTGTAAAACCATGGCCTGTAAATCACTATTGAATAGGATCTTGGTTGTAGTTCTTCATTACTCCGACAATTGTGGAGAGCATAACTGGGTTTGAAGTGCTTGTTCTTTGTAATTTGGTCTCTTTCTATGTGCTGCATCATTTTAACAGACAATCTGCGTAGCTCTTTGTTTACTTCTACCAGGATTTTCCCACATTTCTTTTCCTATGATATTGATGGTTTCACAAGTAAGAACCAGGCAGGTACTTTGATATTGAACCTGCCAGTTCTCCTTCATAAAGGGCTGCAAAAAAGTGTGCAATTGCTGTGTGTGTGTGTGTGTGTGTGTGTGTGTGTGTGTGTGTGTGTGTCTCCGTCCACCGTGCTGCTACAGAGACGTGATGTTGACACAGCTGCTGAATATTGTTAACCTGTACTGTCAGGCTTCTGCACTATGCAGTGCAATTCCATGGAAAAACATGGACAGCCAAGTTCATACAGTTACATGAAAAATAAATTAAAATATTGTAAGAGATGTCTCACAGTAAATTTAATTACTGAGGCTGTCTTATTACAGGATCAGATTTCAGCTTGAATTGCTCAACCACTGGTGGACAACCCTTCTACCAAAAATTACTTAAATTATATCGTCATAATTTGGTAATGGCTTAGCGCCGTCAGTTATTACATCATTACAGCAAGATAATATCACACAAAGCAATCCATTGTGATGTCCACTGTTTTATGGAATGCTTCATCTTATAATTTGAGGTGCCTGCATAAATGAGGCAGAAAAAGCATCAAATGTTTCAACCACTGTTCTTGGTGCAATTACTTACTTTAACCACCTGCTCCATTGACCACTTTTTTTGGACACATGTTAAATTTAAAGCAAAGATTGATTTTAAAAAGGTCAGCTGGATTTGTTTGTTATACCAGTGTTCTGATTTTTAATCTTTTGAAGTGTCCATAGTGTGCATCCCACTGTTTTGGAAAACAGGTTTTGTAACTGGAATGTAATCTTGAAACAGACAATTAAGAGTTAAATTCATTCAAGCCATACGTGAACTATGAGAGAAACTACCATGTTTTGATTGATGGCAGATTAATTCACGGGAAGCGGCCCTGTAGACTTCTGTCTCCTCGTTGTCAACCCAGTACACAATCTATCACTCCTTATACTTTTTTGAAATTGAAATCAACTAAACAAAATGAATAAACTAAACTCAAAGTTACAGCACCCGAAAGGACTGCAACAAAAAAAAAGCCCTACCCAAAGAAAGCTTACAAAATTAAAATTAAAATTGTGGTTTTGCCAGCTGATGAAGGCCTCCAGCCCCTGCATTGCCCAGAGGCCTTATAATGCTTCAAGACAAACCAATGGACACAGTGCCCCTCTCCCAGCCTCTTTACACTATTCTGAAATTGACAATGAAACTAACGTAACTCTTGTGAACAAATTAACCTGAATTAACAAGCCCGGCAAAGAAGCATTACAATAAAAGACAAAGCCTCAACTGAAAGTTGAAAAGTTAAACTTAAGATTTGGTTTTGCAGAGCAAGTGCCCACCAGTCAGGAAGGCTTTGAGCATAGCAGTACCATCCCTCTTCATACCATTTTTAAATAACTAACTAAATTAGTGAATCAATAAAACAAGACAAACAGGTGGCTTCCCATAAGGAGAACTCTAATTCAGATCAAACTATACATCAAACTTGTAAATTAAAATTAAAATTTGCATTTGAGACTGGTTAAGAAAGGTCAGAAGCATACCAGTGCTCCCCCATCCCTCTTTATGAATGTCTCTAGATATGTTCTAATGAACCTGTTCAGCGATGTTATTGCACACTGTTGAAGCAGATCAAATTTGAATCGTTTTTTTGGCCTCGAGGGAGGGACACTATCACTGCATCACAAAAGCATTATAAATCCTTGAAAACAATTTCCAGCACCCATGGCTTTAATAAGATAATGCATCAATCATTGACATTTCATGTGTCCATATAAGTGATAAATAATATCTTTTCAATAAAGCCTAACTACATCTCCTTTAGGTGGGCTGTGAATCATGCAATGGAATTCTGCTACAACTTTTAAACACATTTTAACATCATATTTATCTGAGTAGAAACAGTTTTGACAATGGGGAGTTTGGGTATGTGTTCCATGCACAAATTTCCACTCAGTCTTATTTCCTTTCATGACGTGGAGGTGCCTGTGTTGGACTGGGGTGGACAAACTTAAAAGTCATACAACACCAGATTATTTGAAAGTACTAGCTTTCGGAATGCTGCTCCTTCATCAGGTAGCTGTGGAGCAGGGCCATAAGACACAGAATTTATAGCAAAAGATCACAGTGTCATGCATGCAACTGATAGGATATATTGAACAACTTTCCTTTCACACACTCCATAATTTGACACCTGTGTCCCGTCAATTACTTCAAACCCAGAGTCTTAATTTCTGAAAGGAAACCACCAGACTTAATTGATAGTATTAGATACTTGCTTCCATTGGAAAAACAAGTAACATCTTCAGCTCATAGCTCACAATATATTGCATTTAGTGATTGCTTTACCTTTCATTAGGTTAGGGCAGCCTTTATTAATGGCCATCCTCATTATCTTCTTCCCAATTTTTTTATATTTCTGTGTCAGATTGATGACCATCCATACATTGGTTATTGGAGCTCTCTGCCTAAAGAGATTTTTTTGAACTGTCCGTCCTTTTGTGTCACAAGAAATGCACTTTATGTTGGCTGATTTACAGATTACTACTTAAATCGTCTGGCATCCCTGCCTTTAGAGTGATAGGTGCAAAGTTTGCATAGGTAGCGAAAGCACTTCTGCTTTTACTTTGTCAGTTTGGCCATCTTAGCTAATAGTGGACGTAATCTGTATCTATATATCTTAGGGCGTCTCTGTTTTTCCAAGGAGTTGAGAAAGCTAGAGTAAAAGTAAAATACTGCGGATGCTGATAATCTGAAAGAAATCAAAATGCTGGAGAATGTCAGCAGGTCTGGCAGGGTCCATGGAGAAAGAAACATCATTAACTTGGTCATATTTCCTGTTTTTAGTTGAGAAAAGTAAAACTGGTGACAATTTCAAATTTTACCGTCACCCCCAAAGATTTGTATTCCATGTTGAGAGTATTATTAGAGATTTGAAACATTTCCATTTTATTGGTAGATAACTACAGGAAGAAATCAGTCTTTAATTTGCTATGTTTATTTTAATCAATTTTACATAATAAATGTAGTTTATAATAGAGTCCAACCTGAGATTTATAATTGGTCTGAATGATATTTGCGGTTCAGAGCCTTTTATTGTGGGTCACAAAATGGGTACCCAAGAAGAATCAAAATTGTAACCACAAAATTCAGGAGCAAAAATATATTATTATATATGTCATTTTTGTCTTTGGTTGTTATTATAGGCATGCAAATTTGCATTTATTTACAGACCAGTATTGATGCATTTGGGACATTTGGCCAAATTGCATTTGCAATTGCAGTCACAGTTTATCTTTCTACTAAACGGTTTTGCATAAACAACATTTTTCAGTAAAATTGTTTGATATAATAAGAATTAATTTTTAGCATAAAAAGCATTTAAAACATTGTCGTACCTGGTGCAGTTCTATTAATGCAGCTGAAAATTTAATTATCACAAAAGTATACAGCTTAATACAGACCTAGTCTTGCATCCCGGAGAGGATTGAGTAGATGACTTTTTTTAGTTGAATTGGTGCACGCTAATCCATTTTTAAGTACGGTCAAGAAGGAGAGTCACATCTGGAGTGAGTCACAGCTAAAGTGTGTATATAGTTTGGGGAATTTGGAGGCAGTGGGAATTCAGTGCAGAGGGGAAGAGATTATTTTTGCTTGCTTTCTTTAGTTCATTGTTTGTAAGGTCTTTTTACAGGAGACTTTGAACCCCAAGATCAGGGGGAAAGAGTGACATTACAGGAAAACCCAAAGTTCATTAGTTGGTAGTAGCTATTAATTTAACTATCTGTTACATTCGCTTTCAGATTGAAGGTACATAGGGCAAATACTTACAAACTGAAAGACCAGTAAGATTTATAAAATCAAATTAAGAACTAAATAAATTAAGTAAAGATGCAGGCAATGTGTTGTACCTGCATGTTGTGGCAGCTGGTGGATCCCATTGTGTTCATAGTGACCACATCTATAGCAAACATTGGTTGCCTCGAGGTACTCTGGCTCAGTTGATGAGCTGGAGTCTGACCTCCGAACACTGCAACACATCAGGGAGGGGGAGAGGCAGTCACACCCCTTAAATTAACTACCTCGAATTCAGTCGGTGATCAGGGATAGGAGTGTGTGACTCTGAGGCATGTAGAGGGATCCAGGAGGTAGTTCTGAAGGAAAGTCAGCCATTGAACTTGTCTAACAGGTGTGAATTCTTGCTCCCTTTGTGGATGAGAGCAGAGACTATAGGGAAGATGAGCAAACTGACCATAGCACCATGATACAGGGAGCAGAAAAGAAATACAGTTGTAATTTGAGATAGTATAGTCAGGAGAATACACACATTTATGCGGCCAGGATTGAGAGTCCCAAAGGCTGTGTTGCATGCCCGGGTCCAGGATATTTCATCTAGGCTGCAGAGGGACTTGGAATCGGAGGGGAATGTTCCAGTTCTCATGGTTCATGTAAGTACCAGTGATACAGGTAGAAAGAGGAAAATGGGTCTGCTGAAGGAATATCAGCAGCTAGGGGTTGAATTAGAAAAGCAGAGCCAGGAAGGAGGTAATTTCTGCATTGCAATCTGAGCCAAGAGCTAATTGACACAGAGTAAACTGGATTAAAGAGATTGGTGTCAGAGGATCTGGTTCGAATTCATAGGACAATGGCACCAGTACTGGGGAAGGAGGGAGCTGTTCTGATGGGACAGGTTCCACCTGAATCGAGGTAGTACCAGAGACCTGGCGAATGGCATAACTGGGGCTGTAGATAGGGCTTTAAATTAAATAGTGGGTTCAGTTACATGGAAAATTATGGAGCAAGTTAAAGTGGGAGAGGGCTCAGCAAAGGTTATTAGTTTCAAGAGCAAATAATAGGATAGGGAGAATGGAAAGGGTCAGGAATCTAACTTGGGCACAGCAGGTAAGAGGACATCTATAAGGAGGGTGGCAGTGAATGCAAGAGGTTGCTGTATTTAAATGCACGCAGTATACAAAACCAGGCAAATGAGATTGTGGTACAGATTGAAATTGGCGGATATGATGATGTGGATATCACAGATGTGGCTTTGAAGCGATCAGGATTGGGAACTAAATATCCAAGTATATGTGTCCTATTGAAAGGATATCTGGATCAGTGGTGCTGAAAGAGCACAGCAATTCAGGCAGCATCTGAGGACAGGCAAAATCGACGTTTCGGGCAAAAGCCCTTTATCAGGAATAAATGATGAAGGGCTTTTGCCCGAAACGTCGATTTTGCCTGTCCTCGGATGCTGCCTGAATTGCTGTGCTCTTCCAGCACCACTGATCCAGAATCTGGTTTCCAGCATCTGCAGTCATTGTTTTTACCCTATTGAAAGGATAGGCAAGTGAGCAGAGGGGGTGGGGTTGCTTTGTCAGCAAGAAATTAAGTTAAATCAGTAGCAAGATGTGATATAGTGTAGGAAGGCATAGAATCTGTGTGGGTAGATCTGAAGAACTGCAAAGGGAAAAAGATTCTGGTAGGAGTTATATACAGGCCTCCCAGCAGTATTCACGCGGTGGGACAGAAAATAAATCAGGAGATAGAAAATATGTTAGAAAGGTACTGTTGCAGTTGTCATGCAAGACTTAAATGTGCAGGTGGACTGGGAAAATCACGTTGGTAGCAGATCCCAAGAAAAGTAATTCATGGAATGTATGAAGTTTTTTTTGAAGCAGCTTGTGGTAGAGCCCACCAAGGAACACGCAATTCTGGATTTGGTGATGTCATGAGCAGATTTGATTAGGGAGCTCAAGGTGTCGTCCGCTTTCCTCTCTCAGATGAAGCAAAGTGCTCTAAGACACAGTGGTTTTACCTCCTTCACCTTTCTCATGGGCCCTGGAGGGAGAGAGAACAATCACCCATATACACAGAGACATGAGTTCTCGGTTTTGTCTGGAATAGCCATTTCTTAATGAGTTATATAGTCATTTTATGGGTAGGAGCATCCAGATAAAGCAACATACATATTGATTGGGTGACCGTTACAATCAGCAAGTACCAATAGTAAAGATTAAGCCATCTGCTGTTACACAATGAATGTTCTTAACCTTAACTGGCTTCACATAATGAATACTTTTCACCTTGTTCATCGACTTTACGATTGAATGCTTCAAACATTGTTAAATGGCTCTACGTAATGAATGCTTTTTATGAAACCTTGTTAACCCATTACCGTTGCCTCCAACACCCCATTGTTAATTGCAAGTTCTTATCTGATCGGAGTCATGCTCAGCTGAACCTCTTGTTTAACAAAACTTAAAACTTAACGCTTTCCCACACACATTCTCAAAGGTAAAGGAACCCTAGGAGGCCATGACTATAATATAGAATATATAATATAATATAAAGTACAGACCCTTTGGTCGAACTCGTCCATGCTGACCAGATATCCTAACCCAATCTGACCCATTTGCCAGCACTTGGCCCATATCCGTGGGCGGCATGGTGGCACAGTGGTTAGCACTGCTGCCTCACAGCGCCAGAGACCCAGGTTCAATTCCCGCCTCAGGTGACACTCTGTGTCACATTCTTTGCACATTCTCCCTGTGTCTGCGTGGGTTTCCTCCGGGTGCTCCGGTTTCCTCCCACAACCCAAAAATGTGCAGGTTAGGTGAATTGGCCATGCTAAATTGCCTGTAGTGTTAGGTGAAGGGGTAAATATAGGGGAATGGGTCTGGGTGGGTTGCGCTTCAGAGGGTCGGTGTGGACTTGTTGGACCGAAGGGCCTGTTTCTACACTAAGTAATCTAAGAATCCCTTCCTATTCATAAACCCATCCAGATGCCTTTAAAATGCTGAAATTGTACCTTCACCACTTCCTCTGGCAGCTCATTCCTTACACTCACCACCCTCTGCGTGAAAAAGTTGCCCCTTAGGTCCCTTTTAAATCTTTCCCCTCTCACCTTAAACCTGTGCCCTCTAGTTCTGGACTCCCCCACCCCAGGGAAAAAAAACTTGTCTATTCATCCTATCCATGCCCCTCGTGATTTTACAAACTTCTATATGGTCAGCCTCCGACGCTCCAGGGAAAACAGCCCCAGCCTATTCAACCTCTTCCTTGTAGCTCAAATCCTCCAACCCTGGCAACATCCTTGTAGATCTTTTGTTAACCCTTTGAAGTTTCACAATATCCTTTCTTCCTATAGAAAGGAGACTAGAATTGCACGCAGTATTCAAAAGTGGCCGAACCAACGTCCTGTACAGATGCAACGTGACCTCCCAACTCCTGTACTCAATGCTCTGACCAATTAAGGAAAGCATACTGAACACCTTCACTATCCTATCTATCTGCGACTCTACTTTTAAGGAGCTATAAATCCGCACTCCAAGGTGTCTCTGTTCAGTAACACTACCCAGGACCTTACCATTAAGTGTATAAGTCCTGCTATGATAGAACTCACCGTGCAGTTCGAGAGGGAGAAGCTAGAATCAGATGTAGCAATATTAGAATTGAGCTGAAAATGTGTTGCTGGAAAAGCACAGCAGGTCAGGCAGCATCCAAGGAGCAGGAGAATTGATGTTTCGGGCATGAGCCCTTCTTCAGGAATGAGGAAAGTGTGTCCAGCAGGCTAAGATAAAAGGCAGGGAGGAGGGACTTGGGGGAGGGACGTTGGAAATGTGATAGGTGGAAGGAGGTCAAGGTGAGGGTGATAGGCCGGAGTGGGGGGGGGGGCGGAGAGGTCAGGAAGAAGATTGCAGGTCCCTTGTGGGAGAGTCTAGGACCAGAACGCATCATCTCAGAATAAGGGATTGCCCATCTGGCACAGAGATCAGGAAGATTTTTTTCTCTCAGAGTGTTGTGAATCTGAAGAATTATTTATCACAGTGGACTGTAGTGGCTGGGTCATTAAGGATATTGAAGATGGAGATATATAGATTTTTAATCAAGAGTCATGGGGATAAGACAGGAAAGTGGACTTGAGGGTTATTAAATCTGCCATGATCTCATTGTATGGCAAAGCAGACTTCTGCTCCTGAGTTTTATGGTCTTAAATTTCAGAAGGGAATTTGATTTGAAAGGGAAAAATCAGCAGGACTATTCGGAAAGTACGACATAGATATAATGGGTGAATGGCCTCATACTGTACAGTAAGATTCTATGGTTATTCCATTGAATATTCGACTATCCATATTCAACTAACATCACCTGAAAATAAAATAATTTGTAATTGTATCATTATTGTCTATAGAATATTGTTAGTGCTAGAAGCTTGATGTGTTTGCCCATTGCTGCATTCCAAAAATTTATGTATTCTCGAGAGTTTTCAGATGTTTTCACATAAGGTGCCATTGAAATAGTATTTTTTTACTTTATTGAAGTGTTATCTCCATTTTAAAATTTTCAATTTCCCAATTTCTATAAATTACTCCAGCCCACAACTCTCTTGGAATTCTGTGTCCCTCCAATTCTGGCCTTTATGCTTTTCACATAGCTATAAAAACTTCTGCAGCCACCATGTCCACTCCAAACACGATTTTCTCTCTGTGTGTTTAAATGTACAGGTATCCAAAACTCTCTGGACTTCAATCCAAGTGACCATTTTACATGTGTCCATCTCATGCAGTGACACTTGGGAATTCCAATTTTGCCTAGAATATACCAGTTCAGACATACTCATTTACCTACAGAGATTCAGGGCCAGGATCCCTTGCTAATTTTCCCTTCCCTCGCCCTAGGGCACTACAAAATGCTAATTACAACAATCAAGTAAAATTAATGACCAAACCAGTGATCCAATCTGAATATCTTTAACACTGTAAATAATAAATCTCTTGAGTGTTAATTTTAAATATATATATAAATTAGCAAGGGGTTGGTTGCTTCACTTGTCCAGCATGTGATGCAGAATAATGTCAACAGTGTGGATTCAGTACATAATCAAGCTGTTTCAAGGAAGCCTCCCTCGTCATCTTATTCCACCCCTGTGCAATGGTTCCCTCAAGCTACATAAAACCAATTGTCTCTCTCTCTAGTGGAGAGAGATGCCAATGGTCCTTTATGGATGAAGGCTAATGAAATAAATAATAATTTCAAGTTTGTTTGGACATTTTTACTTTAATGTCTGGTGAACAATCCTCTCCTTTCCCCCACAATCAGTTACTGCATTGCTAAATCACAATAAATTTAACTGCGAGAGTCAGGCAATCTCTGGGAGGCCCTTAGCTATCAGAGGTGCTGTGCTTGTAGCAGGCTGCTGCTATCACCACATGACTTTTCACAGTACTTACTAGCGGCTTAAAGGATGCAAATCGTGGCCTGTTTTGTGATTTAAATGTCTGTTTGTTTTTCTTCAGCAGAGTTTAGTGCAATTATTAACACAAACAGAACTTCCTCTGGTTTCACCACAGAAACATGCTTTTGCCAGCTTATTCCTCCAATCCTCTTTCTCTCCTGAAGTCAATAAATCTTACTTGGAAATAGTCCTGGAGCTTTGAAGTTCTCCAGACAGGATAATTTCAGGTGTTAAAGTAGTCAGAGGACACGTGACAGCAACAATGTGTGATCACATAGCAACTTTAGAGAAAAATGCCCCAAGGTATTTCAGATTATCCAAAAAAATTTGAAACCGAGCCACATGAAAATCTATTAGGACAGGTGACCAAACTCTTGGCCAAAAAGCAGGTTCAGGAATCTCTTAAAGGAGGAGAGAATGATATAAACCTGCAAAGGTTTAGGAAGCAGATTTCATAACTTACCATTTTGACCATTATGGTTAAGCAATTGAATTTGGGACTGACTGGCACTCTAAAATTAATCCACATTTTTCACCTTCAAAGGGGATTTTGGAACCTATGACCTAGACCACTGTGGTATAGCAACCAAAACAACTAAAGAACTGCAGATGATGGAAATCAAAAAGAAAAACAGAAATTGCTGGAAAAAACTCAGCAGGTTTGGTAGCAGCTGTGGAGAGAAAGCATTGTACAATCATATATGGTTTGGCCGTGGAAGTTTGGGATGCTAGTAGATACAAGAAACTAGAACCGGTGCAACTTCAAGTCCTCATGTGCAGTTGAACAATGTAGTAAAGCATTAATGTGTGTGGATGCACAATGGTGTCACATGCAAACCTCAACTCTGATCCTCTGTGCCTCTGCAAGGAAGAAGCCAGAGGCTTATCAGCACAAGAGACTATGATAAGGAAAGTCACACAATGGTGCTCACCTTCCACTCTACCAACCTTCGCATAAACCAAATCATCCGCCGACATTTCCGCCACCTCCAAACAGACCCCACCACCAGGGATATATTTCCCTCCCCACCCCTCTCCGCCTTCCGCAAAGACCATTCCCTCCGTGACTACCTGGTCAGGTCCACGCCCCCCTACGACCCACCCTCCCATCCTGGCACTTTCCCCTGCCACCGCAGGAACTGTAAAACCTGTGCCCACACTCCTCCCTCACCTCTATCCAAGGCCCTAAAGGAGCCTTCCACATCTATCAAAGTTTTACCTGCACATCCACTAATATCATTTATTGTATCCGTTGCTCCCGATGCGGTCTCCTCTACACTGGGGAGACTGGGCGCCTCCTAGCAGAGCGCTTTAGGGAACATCTCTGAGACACCCGCACCATCCTAGTTTCAAACTTCCAGCTCGCACTGTCCACTTGACCTGTCCGGACTTGTCCGACCTGCCTAGCAGTGCAGGGTTGTGGGACTATGAGGTTGGAGGCGGTGGATGGGAGATCCCCTGAGGTGATGAGGTTATGGATGGTCTGGGAGATGATGGTTTGGTGGTGGGAGGTGGGGTCATGGTCAAGGGGGCAGTAGGAGGAGGTGTCCGCGAGCTGGCGTTTAGCCTCAACGGTGTAAAGGTCGGTGCGCCAAACTACTACCACGCCTCCCTTGTCTGCCGGTTTGATAGTGAGGTTTGGTTGGAACGGAGGGAGTGGAGGGCTGCACGTTCCAAGGGTGAGAGGTTGCAGTGGTTGAGAGGGGTGGAGCGGTTTTAGCGGTTAATGTCGCGGCGGCAGTTGGCTATGAAGAGATCGAGGGCAGGTAAGAGGCCAGCACGGGGTGTCCAGGTGGATGGAGTGTGTTGGAGGCGGGAGAAGGAGTCGTCAGAGAGTGGGCGAGAATCCTGGTTGAAGAAGTAGGCGCGGAGGTGAAGGCGGCGGTAGAATTGTTCGATGTCACGCCGCGTGTTGAACCCATTAGACCGCAATTTACCCCCAGACGTGATCGACAATGCCCTCCACCGCATCTCCTCCACTTCCCGCTCCTCCGCCCTCGAACCCTGCCCCTCCAATCGCCACCAGGACAGAACCCCACTGGTCCTCACCTACCACCCCACCAACCTCCAAATACATCGTATCATCCGTCGTCATTTCCGCCACCTCCAAACGGACCCCTCCACCAAGGATATATTTCCCTCCCCTCCCCTATCAGCGTTCCGAAAAGACCACTCCCTCCGTGACTCCCTCGTCAGGTCCACACCCCCCACCAACCGAACCTCCACTCCCAGCATCTTCCCCAGCAACCGCAAGAAATGCAAAATTTGCGCCCACTCCCTCCCCCCTTACTTCCCTCCAAGGCCCCAAGGGATCCTTTCATATCCGCCACAAATTCACCTGCACCTCCACACACATCATTTATTGCATCCGCTGCACCCGATGTGGCCTCCTCTATATTGGGGAGACAGGCCGCCTACTTGCGGAACGTTTCAGAGAACACCTCTGGGACACCCAGGCCAACCAACCCAACCACCCCGTGGCCCAACACTTCAACTC
>NC_057719.1:74389713-74420664 GCF_004010195.1 Chiloscyllium plagiosum
ACCCTCACCTTGACCTCCTTCCACCTATCACATTTCCAACGTCCCTCCCCCAAGTCCCTCCTCCCTGCCTTTTATCTTAGCCTGCTGGACACACTTTCCTCATTCCTGAAGAAGGGCTCATGCCCGAAACATCAATTCTCCTGCTCCTTGGATGCTGCCTGACCTGCTGTGCTTTTCCAGCTACACATTTTCAGCTCTGATCTCCAGCATCTGCAGTCCTCACTTTCTCCCCATATTAGAATTGCGGAAAGGTAACTACAAAAACATGAAGGCGGAGCTGAGCAGAGTTGATCGGAAGAAAGGCCTAGCAGGGAAGACTGTGGAATAGCAATGACAGGAATTTCTGGGGATAATTTGGAGGCTTAGCAGAAAGAAATCCCTCCCAAGGAAGAAGAAGCATACCAAGGGGAGGATCATGGCTGACCAGAGAAGTCAGAGACAGCATAAAAGCTTAAGAAACAGCATATAATTTGGTGAAGATTAGTGGGAAATCAGAGGATTGAGAAGCCTCTTAAAAATCAGCAAAGGACAGCTAAAAAAGCAATATGTGGGGAGGTGAAATGTTAGGGTAAACCAGCCTTCAGTGAAAAATGCCTTATGTAAACATGCTTCAAGTGTGTAATTATTTGGAGAAAGTAGGACTGCAGATGCTGGAGAATCAAAAAGTGGAGCTGGAAAAGCACAGCGGGTCAGGCAGCATCTGAGGAGCAGGAGAATCGACATTTCGGGCGTATGCCTAATGAAAGGCTTATACCTGAGCCGTCGACTGTCCTGCACGAATGCTACATGACCTGTTGTGCTTTTCCAGTGCCACACTTTTTGACTACGGCACCATCTAGTAATGTAGACATTAATGTACTCTTAGTAATCCAGTGATAATCACATGTGCTCTCCTTTCTGATTTTAACTAGCATGTGCACAAGATTAAAAATGCACATTCTAACTTCATGTGCAAGTGTATGGAGATCATATATCCAACGTCTGTCTGTTACTCGCTTGTTTTGCTCATCAGGATGCAATGAACAATGTCTCGGTTTCTGATTAGCCAGTTATAGATAGTGGTTGACGTACTAGATGATGATGGTTTATGTCTTAGATTGTAACTGCTCTTTTTTGGTTCTTTAAAAAGGTTGTTTTTCAACACTAATTCAAAAGTTCCCTCTGAGATGATTGCTAGTTAGCATTGATAAATAGCCCATCTGTATTTAGGTGCATAAATGGTAATTATGGCTGAAAGATTACATTTGGAAATGCAGCCGGCTGGGATTGTTGGATAGTTGTGTTAACCCAGGGAAATAATGGAAAGAAATTTCAAAAGGTTGAGTCCTGTTAGTAGTAGCTCATGCTTTGTTGCAGCACAAAGTGTTTAAAATTGAGAACAAATGCAGGTTTTGCAAATTTAATAAAAATAAATGCTGGGACTACACTGTGGGCATGGCAACGTTAGTGAAGAGAAAAGCATAAACTTTCAGGTCATTGTGACTTTTCGTAAGCACTAACTTTAAACTGTCACTCTTTCTCTTCACAGATGCTGTTTGGTATTTTGAGAATTCCAAACAATTTCTGTTTTAATTTCAAATCGAGAAGATTCATTAACTGGGAGTAATTGTCGAATGGTAGTTCAGCCAAGTAGTTCAGGTTGTATTCATATGGCTGGACTAAAGTTCAAGCAGATATTAGACAGCTGATCTGGAACGATATGTTGAAAACCTGGCTGCTTTTATTTTGGTTTGTGAATTTGTTACAATATCCCCTTAGTTTTTAAAATGCTAACTCTGAATGACACTTGACTACATATTCTCAAATACCTCGTGCTTTGAAGATGTCAGAAGAGTAATAACACTTTTGGTACTGAAGTTTATTACAATAACTTGTAGTTTTTTACTAATGTATTTTTTTTTATTGAGTAACCAGTATAAGCTTTGAATGAAAAAGACAGGAAACAGGAGCATGATTTGGTCATGCTCAAGAAAGATGATATTTGACCTTTAAATATCTGGGGAAAATTGAGTATTATATGTTTATGGGATGTATTGTTAGACTGTAAAGAATGAACAATATGTGGTCTGTATAAGTAGTTATTCATGACAATGATTTAACTAATCTGCTAATCTACAAGGCCAGGTGCATTTTTATGATATTTATTTAAAGGCCTAAGCAGTGACTTTCCCAAAGTGCAACTTATCTCACCTAAGCATTTCCATCGAGGATATATCTAAGATGTTGTATAAATATTTTGTTCATTATTTAGGAAGCTCATGTGGTTGGGTGACTACCATAATATCACCTTGTGATGCTTAGGATTGATCTGCGTGCAGATTACATGTCCACACTATCCATCATATTCAGCTGTTCACGTAACTGTAGGTTTCTGGTATATTATTTGTAGCCTTAATATAACTCTCTTTGTAGTATTAAAGGTGTGATTACTCTTTTTGCCTGAAGGTGTAGCTATTATATCATTTTGTCAAATTATTACATGACCGTGTTGTGGCAGTGGGATCGACAGCATTAGACTCCTGAGTCCAGGTTTCGGCAGCTCATGGTTCATCCACACAGCTTCATTATTGTCTTTGCTGCTCAGTGAAGTTTGTTTTTTTGGTTTTGGTTGCCCTGGGGCTGCCTCCTGATGGTATCCTGTGGGGGGGCCAGTGCCTCATGTATCTCCATCCCCACTCCATCTTGGGTGATGGCATCGGAGGTTGAGCTAGGAGCCCATCCATCGACATGAGTGATTTGATTCTTTGTACCACCATCGCAATCTGATGTGGTGACCAGTAGTGGACATTGTTGACTACATCAAAGCTTTAAACAACTGGGTGAAGAGTGCATTAAAAATGTGAGAAGGACTGTCAAAAGTAATGTTGCAGAACAGCAATATAGAGCGCTGAGTATAACTTCCATGAGATATGTCTTTAAGGAAGAAGCAGGCTGACAGTCCCAAAAGGTAAACCCTGAAAGTGAACGTTGGAAGCAGAACCAAATTGGACCTTCAAGAAACCTGTTTTGGAAGCGAAAGCAAGCCATTCAGATCGGGGAAACTATTTTCAGATCTGAGAAAACTCTTATCACTTAAAGTCAGGATTTTTTTTTCAAAGTTGTGTCACCATTTTGAAAATGTGGGAAAGATACCTGTCTATTCTGCCACTTTGTTTCAAGCTAAAGAGAAATTATGGAGGATATTCCTCTTATTTTAAAAGGACTGATTAGATTTAAAAGCTTGGGCAAGAGATTTACAAACTGTTCAAGAGCCTTTCTGAAACTAAATTGGCATTTTGAATGCTTTATTGCAACAATATTGCTGCATTTATGGTATTAAGACATTTAAAGCATCTCTAACTTTATTCCCACAACAATGTTCTGTTGGAGAAGTCTAAGTGTTTAGATGATTTAAAAACATGTCTTTTTGAGAGAAATAAATTGAAAGGCAACAATAGGTCGCATTTGTGCAATTTCAGTAGCCAGTAAGAGAAGGTTGTGAGGGCATTTTGTCAGTATATTCACAATATTCCCTATATTAAACTGGGATGCCACGGACTTGCTAGCAGAATGTAAAACTTTTTAACAGCATGTAGAGCTATGGTTTCTAGACTTATATGTTTCTGCAGGAAAGCAGGAAATTATGATTTTCTTAACAATTGGAATGATGATGCAGACTTAATATGTCACGGTTAACAGCTGAAGAGCTAAAAAAAAATCCACTGAAGGTAGGTCCACAGCAAAACCATTTCCAAGCTGGTTGAAGTGTGTGTATTCCTTGACTATAATTTCACAGTGTTTAGATAGAAGCTGATAGAATCTGTAGACTACTTCCAGTGAGCTGATGCATAATTTTTTTTGTTTGTTTGTGATTTTATCCAACCCTGTGAAAACTTCTAGAATGGTTTGTCTAGCAAATCTAAGACCGTTAGCGTCAAAAAGCATGTGTGAAAATACAAAGCAATTCTTGCAGGTTGATGAAGCTTACAGGTTTTAAGTATAAAAGAAAAGAGCTAGAAAAAAAGGGTGTCCTACTTGAAACAGCTCCAGTGGGGAGCTGGGGCCCCAAGTGAGGTCACAAACTTAAATAGTAGGGGTTGCAAGCTCTGAGGCTCCAGTGATCAACATGCCACCTCCAACTGTCATCAGTCTTCTCCTACCCTCGCTCCCTCTACCTTCATTTCTCACCATGGGGTCATGACAATTTTTGAGTCTCAAAATGGGGTCACAGCAGGAAAAAAAATTGAGAAGGGCTAAACTAGAACGCTCAATTTTGCAAGATATCCCTGCTACATGCACTATTAAAGTGTTCAACATCCAAGAGTGTGCAGGAAATCAAGTGCTACTATTCTACAAGGTGTTACGAATGTTCAATTTAATCACTAAGTTTGTGCATTTTCTGAGTTTGACCACTTCGTAAAATAAAATAAGCTCGCATCAGGTTTCATCAATAAATAAAACAAAATTGTACTTATTTTTAACAAGCTTATCATCAAACAAGTGGCAAAATAGATTAATTACTAACATGGAAACTTAAACTATGCCCCCTTTAAATCCAAACAAACACATATTCATTCACAAAGGACAGTTTTGCAGAAACATTGTGGGTAGAAAATATAGGCAGAAAGGAATAAATTCTGTGGATCGAGTCCAGACCACAAGAATGGAATGAAGTGACTTTCATTTGATGAAAGTCGCTTTTGATGATGATATTATGTTGCTGTAGCTTGTGGCAAATTGTAATTTGGTGGCCAGTCAGTTGGCCCTAGGTTCTTTGCTTAAGTGAAATGATTCTTTTCAGAGACTTTTAGTGCTGGTTTTCTTCCATTCACAGAAGGTACTAGAGTTGTAGTGGCTTAGCAGCTCTTGAGAGTTTCAGTACAACCACACTCCTGATTTCTGTTACAAAACTGGAAGTTCAAATAGGTACAAAAGCTTGTTGCTGGGCAGTTCTTTATTTCAATTCAAAGCCATTTGGTGTCAGCAGGCTGTCAAAGGTATGAAATCTAACTTCTCCAAAGGTTACTTGCCTTTATGTAACTGTTAGGTAAAAGCATTATGCTCCATTTTTCCTTTGAGTTATTATGAAAAAAAAGTTTGGTTCATTCTCTGCAACATAACAGCCCTCACTTACATTTTCCCAGCTGATTTTTTTTATCCATCCTTGATAAGATGAATCACTATTTTTAAATGCATTTCATCTCAAGGTAAACATGACAGGTTATGAGGGGAAAAAAAAACAAAAAAAGTCCTTCAATCATCCTTTGTGCTAGGTTTGGTACAATTTATCCTTATCTTTCCTTTCAAATTTCAACCTGTTCTGCTTCATTTAATTCTTGATATATCTACAATTACATTATCTTTTCCAGCAATATGAGCAATTCTTATAAGATTGAATTAACAACCAGTAACAATGCCAGAGGTTCCTGTAGGTATACTTACTAATATTGGTTAGAAATTTCTTAGAAAAGTATCCCACTGACTTCCCTATTCCTGATTTGTCATCTTGCAATAAAACTGCACTGACCTCCAAGTCAGTTGCATCAATTGCCATTTTAAAAGGCTCAGTGAAGACAGGGGGAGCCAACACAATTTCATCCATTAGGATTTCCTTTAGATTGTAAAAACTGTTTGACATACGTTTTGACAATATTGCCTTTACCTATTTTTTGTAATAAATCTGTTAGAGGTGTTCGACATTGAGGTGTTAAAGTTGGTATATATTTCTGATAAAAGCCATGCATCCCCAGAAATCTGATGATTTCTCATTTAGGTTTAGGAATAGGAATTCTATCTGATCTTCATTTACACTGTTCTTGACAACTTGCCCTTATGCATTGTGGCCTGGGTCAATTATCCTCACTTTTGCAAACTCATTCTTAGCAAGATATATTACTTAACCAGCTACATATAATTCACTTTAAATACGCCTTCAAATTGTTTTTTTTCCAGGTGTTGCAGTACATCTAGATATTGCCTAAATGAAATACACAATTAGGCATACTAACTACTACTTGATTCATAAGTCTTTAGAATATAACTGGGATATTTTTCAAAGCAAATGGCATGACTCAACATTGATGCAACCTATTTCATATAACAAAAGCTGTTATTTATTCAACTGTTAATGTTGATGGTACTTGCTCAATAATTAATTGTCACAATCAGAGATCAATCAATTATCAAAGACGCATTAGAAACTGCAGCAGACCATTCAAGAAGCACTTGTAGAATTGGATGATAAAAGAATGGAATGTCTTACTTTCTGCTGAATTAATGAAACTAAAAACTCAGTTCTGTGCTGTGGAGAGGAAAATGAAACTCCAAGAGCAAAACGGTGAACAACCAGCTCAGATAAATGTAAACTTGAGAATACCATCTTGGAAATGAACAAGATTTTTTATGGGATGTCTGTGTTTCGACCTCAAACATGAATGAAGGGCTGAAAGACCAAGCAAGGAAGCACAATGAGCTACAAACTGTGCATCACCAATCCATTGACGCAATTGTCCATCTGCTGGAAGACTTGCACAACTCCGACAAAACACAGATCAGGCTTAGCATGAGCAACTGCAGAAACAATGGCTTGAACCCAGAGCACATTTGAGGACATTACAGCCTTGTAAAAACAGGTGGAGATACATAGCATGCATTGCACTCATAACAAGGTATGGAAGACCAATCAGGAGATGATCATTTCAGAAATAAATGTCAGCAATGGTGTTCTGGTTAGAGAAATGAAGTAGGGTATATAAGAACCCAAGCAACCATTGAAGCAGCAAATATAAGAAGACTAGGCTTCCAAGAAAACAAAATAGAAAAAGCAATTTGAGAAGTCAAAATGGCAGACAGTATCGAGGATGGAAGTTATCATCTCCAGACAAAACCATCACCATGAGTTCTACAGGTTTCAGAAAATTACTTTTATGTTATAGCCACTTCTAGGTTGACTTGTAATGGTAAATAGTCTAACTTCCTTTCGTAAAGAAAGGATATTGTATCTTTTCCTTTAAGGCACTTTACATGTAGTGCCTAAAATTGTTAAAGGTATAAATGGCTGCAGCTCTGCCTGCCAATCAATCTGACTGGACATGTGCAGGCAGGCCACAAAGAAGTCCGATTAAATAAAAGTGCTCAAATCTTAGCAGGTCTGACAGCATCCATGGTGGGAGATGCGGTGTTAATATTTGGAGTCCAATATGACTCTTCTGTGGAACTCTCTATATCTCTCCACAGATGCTTTTTTCCAACAATTTTTATTTTGGATCTTCAGCTTCCATAGCATTTTCAATCGCATGGAGCTCTGCTGGAATGTTTCCGTGTCTTTTATTATTTTTAAATAAAGTCAGTCATGCAGTTCATCAGTCCCTGCACTGTAGATAGTGTAAAGGGCATTCACCAGGATTTAGCCTAATCTAAGTTAAAGACTAGGTTCAAAGGGAATTTGAGGAAAAATAAATTTCATCCAGAAGGTGGTGGGAATTTGGAATGCACTGCCTCAGAGGGCAGTAGAGGCAGGAGACCTCACAACCTTTAAGAAGTGCATGGATGAGCATTTGAAATGTCATAATGTTCAAGGCTGTGGGCCAAGTGCTGGGAAATGGGATTAGTGTAGCTACGTTGATATGGACTTGATGAGCCAAAGAATATCTTCAGTGCTGTATGATTCTAGAACATAGAAAAATATAGCGCAGTACAGGCCCTTTGGCCCTCGATGTTGCGCTGATCCAAGCCCACCTAACCAACACTAGCCCACTATCCTCCATATGCCTATCCAATGCCCGTTTAACTGCCCATAAAGAGGGAGAGTCCACCACTGCTACTGGCAGGGCATTCCATGAACTCACGACTCGCTGAATAAAGAATCTACCCCTAACATCTGTCGTTTACCTACCACCCTTAATTTAAAGCTACGCCCCCTCGTAATAGCTGACTCCATAGCTGATTCTATGTGAGTATCTTACAGCTTATCACTGTTCAATCTCTAGCAGTTTCTCTGAACCGATATCGAATGTTCTAAAGTTTTGAAGTGTGTTAACTCGCAGCCTAGTTTTTGGGAGGCTTGAGCAATCCATCTCGAGGAACGCATTTATGTCAAAGAGAAAAATTAAAAACTGGCTTGGAGAGAGAGGCATTATTAAACTTTACTATGTGACACCCAGCTGGTCAAAACCAGAAATGAAATTTGGCATCAAGTGACCCAGTGCAGTAGGTAGCAAAACTGAACAGATGATAGTTAAAACCACAGACCAGAGGTGTATTGTGGACAAAAAGCTGCATGATGATTATGTATTCAATTATTTAAGATTTTGGAATAATGTACGGCACTGTGGTTGGTGTTTGCGACAGCGACCATATTTTAAATACAAAAGAAATCATGACTTCACCATTGGTCTTGTGGTCATTATAACCTTGTAGTTGGTGTATGCATAAAGAGACACCTCTTATGTAAAACGGTATTTCTAACAGCATCTTTAGAACAAACTTATTGTGTTGAAGGTTAATGTCCTTTCTCTTTTCCTTTTTGTAGGAAATGATGAGCAAGTGATTGTTCATGATGTTGAAAGGTAAGAAAGGAAAAAATAAGCTCCATGTAAAGCAGCATCACAACATTTATAAAAGGGCAATAAAGTCCAAAGAAGCAAGCAAAGAGAAAAGCAAAAACCTTTCACAGGAATTGTTAAGCTAACAACTAATAGGGTGATGGGAGCAATTAGATTGCACTATAATTCTAGTTTCCTGATTGAGTTGTGCTGTTTAGGAAGATCTGTTTATTTAGTTTCAGCAGTTTGAAACTCATGCCTGAATGTGCAAATCACATTTTTGTGTTCTAAGTTGTGTTGATTTAATAAAGATGGTTGGAGCTAGTCTGTGCCAGTCTGAATTTTGATGAATGCCAGCCTAACTTGGATGTGATCTTGATGTCCCTTTCTTGACAATTAAGTGATGGACTATTTGGACTCAGTGCAGGGTAAGATGCAAACAATAGAGTTCTTGATGGGTTATAAAATGGAATCTTGGAGATTGACAGTACTTCAAGATGGCAACATTGTGGGCTGAAGTGGGAGCATGCGTGCAGTGGATGATATTCAGGAGATTAAACTTGACACTGCTGATGACTAACTGGATGTGAGATTTGCTCGTCAGCTCAAGGTATGACACAAACTAGTGTACCATTTAGCTGTATTCGAGGAAGCAGATCCAGTGATTGACAGAATAAAGATTAGAATCCTTAGTTTCAAGTATAGTTGTGCCAATATTTAGTAAGAATAGGCCAGTGTTCAAATAGTGTTTGCCCTGTTGACAGTCAGCTGTGCATACTCAGTCAGCCACATGAGTTTAAATACTGAACTTGGATTACTCGGCAACAATGTTTTGAGTGCACTGATCTGTGAAGCAGACAGTTTTGAATAAGTATGTTATCTGTTTGGTGTTACCCAAAAGCTTTGAATGTTATTTTCAATATTCAAATCGTGCTCAGTGGTTAATAGTTCAGCAGTTGCATGTAATTTTTCTGATAGATATTGGGCTGCTGTTTTCAGTCTGTCTTGAATGGTTTTGGGTTTACTGCATAGTCAGTTTTGATGTTTGATAAGAGGTCCCTACCTCTGAGCCTGGCAGCTCGCGTTCAAGTCCTGTCTGTTGCAGCGGTGTATAATAACATCTCTGGATAAGTTAATTCAAAAATATCTAAAAGAATGACTCAGTAATATTTACTTAACAGTACAAATGGGAAAGTTACATAAGATGTTCTGAAAAAGGGCTGTGTATTTTGAGAGATGAGAAGATTATTGTTGTTTTGCATATGTGGCAAATAGATTATACGGGGTTTTTGTATGTTTATACGCATTGTTACTTGTTGCCAATGTTGTGCTGTCTCTCGTTCTATCTGTTGTGATGTGAGCTTAATTATTCTTTTTTGTTGTTTCCTCCACAGTTAACAGCTTAGCTGGAATTATTAACAGTGCAAATTTTCATTACCTGTAATTTTCTTTCAGCACAGAAATAGTGAATGTTTTTCCCCATGATGATGCTGTATATGGCCTGTCTGTGAGCCCTGTGAATGACAAGGTGTTTGCTAGTTCTTCAGATGATGGCAGAGTCCTTATCTGGGATATACGAGATTCACATGGAGGCAAGTATTAAGAATTGACTTGTGCATAATATAATCCAATTTAAGAAATGTACTAAGCTTCTGTTAACTAGATTATAACCATGCTTTGTTTGCCTACATAGCAGTCACTGTACGTGTGTGTGTTTTTACATTTTAAAGATGCAATGGGAGTGCTTGGGTATTTATCTGTTTTTCTGTCTTTCAAGAGAACATGTATATGGTTTGGAGTCGAATGGTTCTTTATCTTGAGCTGATGATTGCTGTCATTGATTATGGTATTTGTGACCTCAATGCCCTTGAGTGCATGTGTAAGAGAATCAGAGATAGGGTGATTTTATTTTTTGTTTTTTTTTTAATCAACATGATTATTTCTGGGCTATCTCACAGGACTTTAATGGTCTCTGTTCAGTAGCTCAGCTGGATTCCACAAACTCTGCTCTTTGCAAGCTATTTCTGGTCTAGTTGAAAGGACTGAAGATTATACAAGATAAGTGAAAAAAGAAGACAAGAAGAAGCCCTAGAACTCTCTCCCTTTGCATCTTTTTAACCATTCCACTCTCCTTGAAGTCTACTTTCAGCTCTGAACAAATGTTCAGTCACCCCATTTTAAATCAGTTTATTTTCTGCTGTGCTTCCATGAAGTGTCTTGAGGCTTTTCCACATTTATATTGATCCAAAAAAACTGCCTCCTGAAGGGTCCTAACCCAAAACATTGACTTTCCTGCTCTTCCAATGCTGTCTGATTTGCTGTGTTCTTCCAGCTCCACATTTTATCGATTCTGACTTCCAGCATCTGCAGTCCTTACTATCTCCAAACTGCAATTCATTGCAGTTAATATACCACCTATCAGTTTTCCACCCGATAACTGAAGTATATCAGCTAGCAATCATCATTTGTTCTTTATTTGTTTATTTTTGTTAATGAAAATGTTACTAAAAATTGGTCTCTGGATTAAATGCTTGAGAATATTATCTTCTAATATCAGAGCTAAATTCAAGACTGTTTGACTTTGTGTTTTGTCAATATTATTTAAATTACAGATCAAATCTAGTGCAATACCTTTCACCTTTTGTAATTGAGCTTTCCACATTATCCAATATGGCAACAAAAATGGAAATGCAATGGAAATGTTTATGCTGATATGTTTGCTGAAGAGCTGTAGGTTTCCGTTGAAATCTAACTCTTTCTTTCTGATTCAGGTACAAATATGATTGAATTGCAAATCCAAAATCTTGGAATTGTGTAAAAGCTGCAAGTGCTAGACATGCACTTGTCTGCTTTTCAAGAACTCTCCATCTTCTTCCCCATGTGTGACAAGAAATTTCTATATTTGTGCTGCAAATTCTATTGGGGCTGTTATTTACTGTTACTGGAAACAATCATCCTCTAAAGACAAGTTTGATTTAAATTTCCATTATTCGATATGTGCCAAATAAATCATCCAAAAAGTATGCAAGTTAAATTGACTTGCAAAATGATATGCAATGAATTATGTTTGCAAACAGTTGCTTCATCGAACTTGGCAGAAACCATCTGCCTCATTCAGCCTGTGCCCCTCTCTCCACCCCAAACTATTAGGATGTATAATTTGTAAATAGCCAACCGTTAATATACTGCTTCCTCAAGTCAACATGCTGTGAATTGCTAGAAAATATCCAATTTCTGTGTCTAGCAGAATCACTGAGATTGTTTCTTTTACATTAACTTCAAGGAAAAACATTACTCAGTGAGCCATTCAAATCCTTAAATTTATTTGCTTATGGTGATTTATCAATTAGTTTAGTTTGCAGCACAAACTCTAGTGTGAGTGAAGAAGTGCAACCAGAACTGAAATCTAATGAGATGGTCTTTTGCAGCAAATCTGGGGCCACTCTGATTACCCATTCTCTACCAAAAATTTAAAGTAATATCCTGAGTGAAACTTCTTATGGAACATTAATCCTCATCTCCAAACATTAATCTGCAGTTGTGTCTCACTTTTCCAGAACCATTTTGTTTGGCAAATTACCCCTCAGCCTTTCACAGTGTGATGTTTAACCCTGTTGAGCCCAGACTTCTGGCTACTGCAAATTCTAAAGAAGGAGTGGGCCTGTGGGACATCCGCAAGCCTCGAAGGTGAGCTAATTCTCAGCTTTGGCGGGTCTTTTTTGAACTTTTGCCCTATTGTAAGAACCAGTTGTGTTGAAAGCTATAAAGCTGCCAGTCAATGTGAATGCTACCTGGTTGAGAGGGGTTGGAAGGCAACTTACAACTCTGGAGCTTGTCGAAATTTTGCATATGGCATTTTGTATTCAGTAATTTTTGCTGAGATGAATTAAAAGAACAATGATACCCTCTGCAATGGATTATTACATGGTATTTAGTTCAAAGGTCTCTGGTATTCAACAAATTCAGCTGACAAATTGGGCAGTAGGTATTTAGGAAACCAATGTTTAAAAGTTTGAATGTTTAAATGGAATAATGCAAGTTTTATTCATGTTTATGTGTTTATTTACCTTTAACAGAAAGCTACAAGAAATTATAAACTGTTGTGTGGTACATAATTGTCAATTCACAGAATAATTGATATAATCTGACATAAAGCATGCATAACTTAGGGTTAGAGAGATGCACACACCAGACCTTTTCGTCCAATTCAACCAGATATCCTAAATTAATCTAGTTCCATTTACCAACACTTGGCCCATATCCCTCTAAACCCTTCATACTCATATACCCATCCAGATGCCTTTTAAATGTTGCAATTGTACTAGCCTGCACCACTTCCTCTGGCAGCTCATTCCATACACGTACCACCCTGTGTGAGAAAATGTTGCCCTTTTGGTCCCTTTTATATCTTTGCCCTCTCACCCTAAACTTATGCCCTCTAGTTTTGGACTCCTCCAACCCAGGAAAAGACCTTGTCTATTTACCCTATCCATGCTCCTCATGATCTTATAAACCTCTATAAGGTCACCTCTCAGCCTCTGACACTCCAGGGAAAACAGCCCCAGCCCCACAGCTCAAACCCTCCAACTCTGGCAACATTCTTGTAAATCTTTTTTTTAGATTAGATTAGATTACTTACAGTGTGGAAACAGGCCCTTCAGCCCAACAAGTCCACACTGACCTGCCGAAGCGCAACCCACCCATTCCCCTATGTCTGCCCCTTCGCTTAACACTACGGGCAATTTAGCCTGGCCAATTCACCTAACCTGCACATTTTTGGATTGTGGGAGGAAACTGGAGCAGCCGGAGGAAAACCACGCAGACGCTGGGAGAACGTGCAAACTCCACACAGAGAGTCACCTGAGGCGGGAATTGAACCCGGGTCTCTGGCGCTGTGAGGCAGCAGTGCTAACCACTGCCACTGTGAACCCTTTCAAATTTCACAACATCCTTCCTATAGGAGAGAGGCCAGAATTGCACACAATATTCCAAATGTGGCCTAATCTCTGTCCTGTATAGCCATAACATTACCCCTCAACTCTTATACTGAATGCTTGACCAATAAAGGAAAGCATACTAAATGCCTCCTTCACTATCCTATCTACCTCCAATTCTACTTTCAAGGAACTATGAACATGCACTCCAAGGTTTCTTTGTTCTGCAACACACCCTAGGACCTTACTATTAAGTGTATAAGTCCTGATTTGCATTTCTAAAATGCGGCACCTCACATTTATCTAAATTAAACTCCATCTGCCACTCCTCAATCCATGGCCCATTTGTTCACAATCCTCATGTACTATAAGGTAACCTTCGCTGTCCATGACACCTCCAATTTTGGAATCATCTGCAAACTTGCTAACTATATACCTCCTGTGTTCACATCCAAATCATTTATATAAATGATGAAAAGTAGTGGACCCAGCACTGACCTTTGTGGCACTCCACTGGTCACAGGCCTCCAGTCTGAAAAACAACCCTCCACCACCACTCTTTGAGCCAGTTCTGTACCCAAATGGCTAGTTCTCTCTGTATTCCATGAAAGCATACCAAACACCGCCTTCACTATCCAATCTACCTGCGACTCCACTTTCAAGGAGTTGTTCAGAAACACTCCCTAGGACCTTACCATTAAATGTATAAGTCCTGCTAAGATTTGCTTTCCCAAATTGCAGCACCTCACATTTTTCTAAATTAAACTCCATCTGCCACTCCTCAGCCCATTGGCCCATCTGATCAAGTTCCCATTGTAATCTGAGGTAACCTTCGCTGTCCACTACACTCCAATTTTGGTGTCATCTGCAAACTTATTAACTATACTTCTTATGCTCACATCCAAATCATTTATATCAATGATGAGAAGCTGTGGACCCAGCACCGATCCTTGTGGCACTCCAGTTTGAAAAGCAACCCTCCACCACCACCCTCTGTCTTCTATCTTGGAGCCAATTCTGTATCCAAATGGCGAGTTCTCCCTGTATTCCCTCCAGCTTCTGCCTCCACTTTTGGCTCCGCCTACTCTGCAACCAAAACTTGGACTACATTTCCAAGGGTCACCCCAGGTCCTACAGCCAACCTGCAGCCAGCCAGCACATCAGCTCTCCCTCCTCACCCATCCAGTACACCACCACTTTCATCTCCATCCAGGGCCCCAAACAATCCTTCCAGGTGAGATAGAGGTTCACCTGCCTCTCTTCCAACCGAGTTTACTGCATTAGGTGCTCCCAGTGTGGTCTTCTCCACATCGGGGAGATCAAACGTAAACTCCGGGAAAGGTTCACCGAACATCTCGGCCAGACCTGCAGAGGCTGACCGGACCTCCATATCTTTATTTTATTTCCCTTTCCGACATGACCATCCTTGGCCTCCTCCATTGCCACAATGAACCAAACTGCAGCTTGGAGGAACAACACCTCACTCTACAGCCCGGAGGACTCAACATTTCAAATAACCTCCCTTCCCAGTTCCCCTCTCTCCCTTCCACTGCTCCCTCCCACCAACCAGATTCGTTCCTCCCAGTGACCAACCAGGTTATACCCTCGACCTGTCTTCACCTATCCCCACTTTACCACTCTTCCCCCTTTATCTGCAGCTCCCCCTACACCAACCCAGTCCTGAAGAAAGTTTACACCCGAAATGTCAACTTTTCCACCTCCTGATGCTGCTTGGCTTGCTGTGTTCTTCCAGCCTCCTGCCTGTCTATTTCCATGTGATCTAACCTTGCTAATCAGTCTACCATAAGGAACCTTGTCAAACGCCTTACTGAAGTCCATGTGAATCACGTCTACTACCCTGCCCTCATCTTCATTATTTCTTCCAAAAACACAATCAAGTTACCTGAGACATGATCTCCTAATCACAAAGCCGTGTTGACTATCCCTAATCAGTCCTAGACTTCCCAAATACATGTAAATCCTGTCCCTCAGGAGTTCTGGGGTACACGTAATCAGGGGACTTATGCATTTTAAGACATCCAGCACCACCACCACCTGTGTAATATGGACATTTTTCAAGACATCACCATTTATTTCCCTACATTCTTTCTCTTCCATGTCCTCCTCCACAGTAAACACAGATACAAAATGCTCGTTCAGTATCTCCTCCATCTTCTGCGATTCCAAATTAAGGCTGTCTTGCTGATCTTTGAGGGGCCCTGTTCTGTCACTAGTTACCCTTTTATCCTTAATGTATTTACAAAATCCCTTTGAATTCTACTTATCCCTATTTGTCAAAGCTATCTCATGTTCCCTTTTTGCCCTCCCGATTTCTGTCTTAGGTATATTCCTACTGTCTTTATACTCTTCTAAAGATTCATTCGATCTCTCCTGTCTATACGTGACATATGCTTCCTTCTTTTGCTTGACCAAAACCTGATTTTCGTGAGTCATCCAGCATTCCCTACATCTAGCCGCCTTGCCTTTCACCATAACAGGGACATGCTGTTTCTGGAGACTCGCTATCTCATTTTTGAAGGCTTCCCATTTTCCAGCTGTCCCTTTATTCATTCATGGGATCAGGCCTGTCGCTGGCTAGGCCAGCATTTATTGCCCATCTCTAATTGCCCAGAGGGCAGTTGAGAGTCAACTCCATTGCTGTGGGTCTGGAGTCACACATGGGCCAGACCAGGTAAGAATGGCAGTTTCCTTCCCTGAAGGACATTAGTGAACCAGATGGGTTTTTCCAACAATCAACAATGGTTTCATGGTCACATTAGACTCTTAATTCCGTGGTGGGATTCGAACCCAGGTCCCCGATCATTATCTGGATCTCTGGATTAACAGTTCAGCGATAATACTGCTAGGCCATCGCAACCCCTCATTGCATTTACCTGCAAATGTCCATCGCCAATTAACTTTTCAGATTTCTTGGCTAATACTGTCAAAAATGGCCTTCCTCCAATTTAGATAGTTAACTTTTAGATCTGGTCTATCCTTTTCCATCACTATTTGAAAATTAATATAATTATGGTCCCTGGTCCCAAAGTGCTCCCCCACTGACAGCTCCGTCACTTGGCCTGCCTAATTTCTCCGAGAGTAGGTCAAACTTTGCAGCTTCTCTAATAGATACATCCATATACTTAACAAATTCCTCTCCATTTAAATCCTTAACACTATGGCAGTCCCAGTCTATGTTTGGAAAGTTAAAAATTATCATTGATTTCCATAATTCTGTTGGTTTGTAATACTTACTGATCTTTGCACCAGCTACTCGACAGTGCCAGCATGTCATAGGATGACATCATAATTTGTTTAGCCTTGGGCACCCAAACTAGTTCACCCAGTGTTTTTGGACAATTGTGGACCTTTTTGTTTCTTGATTAGTAAGCAGAGATCTGTCGGATGTCAGGCTAACTTGACTAATGAATAATGAAATGGAAAGCAGCTGTCTGCTTTTGCATGGAGACCAATTAAGAAAAATCTTCAATGTATCAAAAGAGGTAGGGAGATTATAGAGCATGATGCAATGTCCAGTACATCTCATTTCTGGTGCTAGTGATGATAATGTGAGGTGAGAAAGGCAGCCTGAGAGGAAACCGGTGCAAGAGGACAGCAGCTGAAAGCATCGGTGCTGGTGGCCAAATCAGAGAGTGAAAGGTGCAGCCCTGAGGAAAAATAGCATGAAGGTTAGTGATGCTGAGGGGAAGTTGTGCAGAAGGACAGGAGATGAAATTGAAAGAACTGGCAGTAGGTTCAGTGCAAGTGGGGTGCAAGAGCGCAAGGAGGAACTAAATGTATGAGAGGACAACAGATAAAAGTTAGAATGGCTGAAAGTCAGGGAGAGCAATGATTTAGAGTAAGAGGAGCATGAAGATTTGGGAAAGAAATTCAAAAACATTATTTACCTACCATGGACTGGGAGCACTGGTGGATTCATTTTATGAAGTTGTTGGCTTTTCAGCCATGAGATTTACTTATCTGTGTCTTCTTTTCTGACTTAGATTGTAATTTCTAACACCTATAGTTAAGTTGCTGTTATCACATTGCAGAATATTATGGCTGGTTTCTATAAATTTTGAAGGTTAATGTCTCAGGTGAGTTTTAGATTTTTAGAGAGCTCTGTTATGTGCTTTAGCAACCATGGCCATGATAATGCTACGCATGTCAAGAGGAGATGAGTGCATTCTCTCTTGTTGAAGTTTGGACTTACTGAACCCATGTCCAGTTCTGTGTGAAAACTTTAGGATAATTCACAAATATGCAGGATTGGCACCAATTGCTTGAACTCAGTGCCATGCATCTGGGAGCCTGAACATTTCCTCAAATGTGCATTTCAACAGAATGCAAGAGGCGAGGGGCTAGGTGACTACTAGACCAGTTAGATAGAAAGCACATCGCAGAGGTTCCTCAGGCTAGTGGCACTCACTAACCTGTTTTCAATTTTGAAAATCAGGGTGATTGATTTTATCTTGGAAGAATGCAGAAACAAAGGTCTCGCATGGTCATGGGAAGTTTTACTGTACACGGTGGTGGAGCAAGTAAGGGCAAAATTTGCAATTGTCTGAGGCTTCATTAGCGAGTTACTTGGACAAACATTTTTATTATTCCTTTGTGATTACCACAATGGCATGTTGTCTCCCTGTTTCCAAGCTGAAGAATATCACCAAGTCAAGATTTTCTATGAGGAAACAGGGGCATCCAGAATTTAATGATCAGTGTTCAAACATTTCTGAGGACCGTCAGTCAGCAATTAGGAAAAGGTTAAAAATAGGACCTCCCTTTTTGAATTACCTGGAAGCAGATTTGTCTGCCATTTTAATTAGGGCCTTTGTTTAGCCATGATGATTAGGGTTAGTGAGCCTTGTGCCCTGAGAGGAAGAATCCTGAATTAAAAGGGGTGTAATAAGTAATACTTCTGAAGGTTGGGAGCTTTGGTGTGTGTGCATTGAGTGGCGTTATTTATTTACTTATTTATTGATTTGTAGTGAGTATAGTTTTGATTTGTGGAGTGGGGTAGTAGTTAGTTCATTGTAATTGTTGTTATAATTTTAAATTGTTATATTTTTGTAAATGTATAATTTTGTAAAGAAAAAATTTCTCAATGAAAATGTTTTTTGAAAAAAGACCTCCAAAAGTCAAAATTTCAGGTTTGCTCTTACAGAATACAGAAACAGGAAGATGGTGCAGGTAAATGTTGGGGAACTTCAAGAGAGGGGGATTTGGATTCTTGAAGTATTTGATTGGGCTCTGGAGAGAGGGCACTTTGACAAAATGATTGCACCTACACTGAGCCTGGGCTAATGTCACTTGAAAGGTTAACTAATGTGGCCGGGAAGGTATCAAGCTAATTTTATTGAGAGAAGGTAACCCGAAGATAACAGGGGAGCGAAAATGAGCAAAATAGATATGAACAGTGGTAAAATTAGAAATATTCCAAATACTGATTAGCTCAGATGGAGAAAAATAGCAGAAGTGGTAAAGATGATACAAATTTGTCAGTAAATTAATGACTTTAACAAATAAGATTACAAGAATTGTAGCACCAGTTGTCACATGGAACTATGATGTGACTGCATTAATGGAGACATGGTTCAAACAGACTCAATAATGCGTTCTTAATAATCCTGATTACAAATTATTCCAAAAATGATGAAAAAAGGCAGGGGTGGAGTAGGTGTGGTGATATTGATTTAAGGGTGCTACTTGTCTAAAGAGGATTTACTGGAGGATTTACCAGATAATTTGACCTGAGTTGAGGAACAGCTGTTGCACTGGGGGCATTCTTTTTATATAGAGAGATAAGGGGTTTATTGGTAAGCTTCAAAGATCTCTAGCAGGAATAGAATAGTAAAAAGAAACTTGTTTCTATGCAATTTATATCATGAAGTTCTGGTCAGAGAATAAATAATTTCTCATGTATTGGTGTAGGAGAATTTTCTCAATGTATGAAGTCTAGCAAGAAGGAAAGTGGAGTTACATCTGGTTTTCACTGGAGCGTAGGAAGTTGAGGAGTGACTTTCTAGAAGTTTATAAAATCATGAAGTGAATAACAGAGGTCTTTTCCCTAAGATAGGGGAGTTCAAAACTAAGGGGCATATTTTTAAGGTGAGAGGAGAAAGATCTTTTGAAAAGGACATGAGGGAGAACTAGTAAAAGATTGCATAATTGCAATGAAATTTTTTTAACCAGAATTGGAGGTACAAGTACTTTATTGGTCAGAGTTCATTTTAGTAAGTTAAGGGAGCTACCATAAGTGGATTAGAAAAGGTGATTGTAGGATAAGGAAGAATAGAAAATAGAGCAGTAGAAAATATTCAGAGAAGACAAACTGCAGTAGCACCCCCCCCCCACCACCACCACCGGTACCCACGGGGTATACGTTCCAAGACCTACCGCGGAAGCCCGAAACCATGGATAGTCACAAACCCATTCATTTAAATAGGAAATTTACCTTCCCGGCAGCCCCCGGTTCCTGGTTCTGGAATGTTCCCTGTAATATGTTCAGGCCACGGTAAACCGCGGGTAACTGAAACAGTGGAAACCGGACCCGTGGATACAGCGGTTGGCCTATATGTCCTTAAAGGAAAAATTAGCACATAATGTATTCTCGACATATGATTTACTTGGATCTCTAAGTAGAGGAATAGTCATAGAGTCATAGAGATGTACAGCATGGAAACAGACCGTACCCGCCCCATATCCCTTATAAAAGCAATGAGCTCACTGCTAAATTTGTAAATCCCTGATTAGGCCTCACCTGGAGTATTGTGGGTAATTCTGGGCACCACAATTAAGGAGAAATGAGATGACATTAAAAGTGACAACATGAGGTTTATGTTGCTGTTACCAGCAATGAGAGACTTCAGTCACACAGACGTTGGAAAAGTTCGGACTGTTTTCCTTGGAAAGGCAAACACTCAGATGTGAGCTGGCATCAGTTTTCAAGATCAGGGGTTTTGAAATGTAATTGAGGGGGAAAAAGTCTTTTCATGTCAAGTGGGTTCACAACGAGAGGTAATAGATTCAAAATAATTGGCAAAAATAGGGGGAAGATGAGTCATGTCCTCACTCAAGTTATCGGGATCTGGGACATTACCTTAAAAAGGTGGTGAAAGCTGATTCCATAAGTAATTTTAAGTTAAGTACTTGAGGAAATTTAAGGATTCTATATGGAAGGCAGAAATGTGGGATTAAACATGACACTTTAAATAAAGCAGCACAAACACTACATGCCCAATGGTGAATTTCTCTGCCGTCAGTTTTATTGATTTTTATGAAACAACATCAGTTTGAGTCTAAAATTGAAGGTACTAATTCTCCTAGTCCAAGTGCAGATGAAGCACTGGAGGATTAGCAGAAAGAGTAAAATAAATGAATGTGAGCCACCTCATATTACAGTTCATGAAATTCTTTCAATTGCAAGATCTTTAGAATAGAATGACATGTAACTCAGAAATAAAAGTTCATCCAAAATGTGATATCAAATGGAAACTGTTTCCCCACGTACTTCTCTCTACATTCTTCCTAATGCAGAGATTCCATGCAGCAATGCAAGCTTTACTTCCAATCTTAGCAATGTAAACTGGATGCTTTGCAGATTGCAACTGGAAAAGTTGACCATGAAAAAGAAACACACACAAGGAATGCACTATGCAAGAAAGAGATTGAAAAGATGTCCATTGGTTGTTTGTTGAAAAGAAAAGAGAAGCAAAAAGCACAAGCCCCAATCGAATGTCAGTATTTTAGGTTTTATCGTAAACCGAGGGTAATCATATTTGAATAAAGACAAAATACCATGGATGCTGGAGATCTCAAAAAGACCCAGAGAAACTGAGCAGATCTGTTAGCATCTGTAGAGAGTGAGTTAACATTTCAAGCCTGGTCTGGCTCTTTTTTAGAACACTGCTTCCAGACCCACTGAGTTTCTGTTATTGATTTAGTCTGATCATGTTGACTGTGAAAATGGGAGAGACACAAGTTGAAAGACTTGAAGTAATTTAGCAAAAGCAAGATACTGTGAATACTGGAAATCAGAAATAAAAACAGAAAATGCTGCAAGTACTCAACTGGCCAGGCTTCTTGAGAGTGAGTGAATGTTCACATTTCAGTTAGATGACTTTTCATGAGTTTCAGGTACATGACTTTTCACCTAAGAGACAAATTGAATTTATTGAAGAATGCACGAGGCATATCAAGAAATCAATTCAAGACCATACTGAAGCAGTTAAATTCTTGTCAGTAATTTGCAGTTAAACACGAGACCAGTCTCAACAGAGAAAAGATAAAATCACTGATGAGACATGTTAATCAAGTGCTTACTCGAACCTCTGATTCAAGAATGTTTCTTGTGTTTCAAAAACTTTATCCTGAAGGCTATTTAGAAGGCAGTTGAGACTTTTCAAAACACTTGCTGAACTTGGGTTAAATTTATAATGGTGTCGTGAAAATGAGCTAACCAGATTTGTGGATTTAAATAACATTATTCTTTCATTTGTGAAAGATGGGCAGATACCATTACAAATTGTAAGTTTAAAATAAACTGCACAAATGAAAATAAGTAAATAAAACATTTACTTTCTTTTAAATTTCAATTTTCTTTACTGCATATTTGATCAATTTCACCCGTAAATTTGGTACAATTGGCCATTTTACCATTGCGAGGACAGTCCTATTTTATACAGTTGTATTTTGGCATTTTCTGAGCAGATCTAAAAAGATGTGATGAAACCTCGGAACAGGGATTCAGCTCAGTACTGTTTTCATAGTTCGATTCTGTAGATCAGTTGATTAATCCTTTTCCTATTGTACGAGGACATGATTAAGAAACAGATTTAGTGTTTTGAATCTTCAGGCAATTATCTTCCAACAGTTTATACTCAACTATCTGCAAAATAATTAGTTCTATACAATCAGTTGTTTCCGCAGCAGTAACCTGACCTCTACCTAGTTTGAGACCTGCTAGAACCACTTGTTCCTTATTGCAATTATTATCTACACATGAGCAAAGAACCAAATTCCAGAGGTGAATGCTATTCACATCACGGCAGTGTTTTGACTGAGTATGACATTAAAAACCCACAATAAAAACTCATTAATGTAAAGCATGGGAAAATCTCTCCACTATCTGGAATCATAGCTAGCACAAAGGAAGTTGTTTGTGGTTTCTGGAGACCTATTATCTCAGTCCCAGGAAATTGGTAGAGGAGTTCCTGGGACCATTGTCCGAGGCCCATCTATTTACAGTTGCTTCATCAATAACCTTTGCTCTGCTGTAGGAACAGAACTGGGATATTCACTAATTGTCACATAGTGTTCAGTTTCATTTGCAATTCTTCAGAGAATGAAATGGGTAAGAAGATCTGGACAAGATTCATATTTGAATTGATAAGTGACAAATGACATTTCTACCATGCAAATGCTGGGAAAGGACCCTCTCCAATGAGGGAATCTAGTCGTATTCCCCTAATATTCAATAGCATTGCCTTGGCTGAAACCACTGGTGCCAACATCCTGAGATTCACCGTTGGAACAAAAAATAAGCAGGGTAAACCCCACATAAATACTGAGAAGCTAGATATTCTGGACTAACCACTTTCTGATTTCCTAACGCCTGTACAGCATCAGCAAGGTACAAGTAACGTCTGACAGAGTGTTTCCCTATCTGCCTGGATAAATATAATTGTAACAACACTCAAAGCTTGATGTAATCTACTATGAAATAGTAGATTAACAATTCATTTACTATATTCACATACTCTTCCACTAGCACACTGTGGCTGCAGTGTGTATCATGTAAAAGAACCACTGTTGATGCACTTGCCAAGGCATATTTAATGTTGCTTTCCAAACCTACAATTTTGATCATCCAGAAGAACAAACTGGCAAATGGGAATACTGCTATCTGCAGGTTCCTGTCAAAGTTATCCATTAGTGTGACTTTGAAATTTATCACTGTTCCATCATTGTCTCTGTGTCGAAATCTTAGAACTCCCTAAAACCAAACCGCATGGACTACACTGGTTCAGGAGGCAACTCATCGTACCTCCTCAAAGCAATTAGAGATGGACAATAAATGTTGGCCTTGCAAGTAATACTTACATCCTATGAGCAAGGTTTTGGGAAAAAAAAAGAACTTCCCTAAAGCATTATTGGATATGAAGGGTAAATTTAATGAATGCTAGCTGTAAAAATCATGATCCTGGAAATCTGGAATAAAAGCAAAGTGCTGGAAAGATTCAGCAGCTGTGGAAAGAAAGACAGAGTTAGTGTTTCAAGTTTTGAAATGACTTCAGAATGTTTTAATTTTTCAGTTAAAAATACACTATTTATTTAGGAATCCAGGGGTCTAATTTGTTCATTACAATCTGGACGATTACTGTTTCTTTTGTAGATTTGGTTTAAATGCATTAGCTGTCACTCTCGGCTACATAGTTAATAATTGCAGCTTAAGACATGCTGGACTTGATTTTAGAACTGTTTCATTTTTCTTGTTGTATCTGGAAGGTCTTGTTTGTAGGGGGCCAAATGACTGGGCATGAAGATGATTAGGACTAGGACTGAAGGGATGTTGTTGGGTGACTGATTAGATTCCTTACAGTGTGGGAACAGGCCCTTCGGCCCAACAAGTCCACACACCCTCCGAAGAGTAACCCACCCAGAACCATTTCCTTCTGACTAATGTGCCTAACTCTATGGGCAATTTAGCACAGCCAATTCACCTGACTTGTACATCTTTGGAATGTGGGAGGAAGCCGGAGCACCCGGAGGAAACCCACGCATACACTGGGAGAATGTGCAAACTCCACACAGACAGTTGCCCGAGGCTGGAATTGAACCTGGGACCCTGGTGCTGTGAGTCAGCAGTGCTAACCACTGAGCCACCGTGCCACCCATATGAATTACTTCAAGATGTATGTTTCTGAGGAGAGAATGTGGGATTGTAAGAGCTTTGAGTCAGTCTGGTGGTATTACATATGACTTTTTAAAAAAAATAAGTAGAGAAATTGAACTTTTATAAAAGCTAATAATGATGGATGTGTAATTTGAACTCCAGGAGTTCTTTTAAATGTTCGTATTTTCTCTCAATTACCTGTGTTAGTAGTTGTACTCTCAGTAATTGTGTGAACTCCTTTGATATTTTCCCCATGTAATGTGTGCCACATAAAAGTTGAATCCTTTTAGTTATAAAGTAATTTAAGAGAAAAGAGGTTGACAGCTTAATATCTTTGAGCATTAAAAATATTTCTGCTGATTATTTGGATCTCTGCATAGAAAATATTAAATGCAGAAAGTACTATTGATGCTGGTGATCAAAAAATGGTTGCCTTTTGACAAACATTTGCTCATTTTGAGAAGATTTGTAGCTCAGGTTGAGGTTCTGGATATAGGTTTGCTGGCTGAACTGGAAGGTTCATTTTCAGGTGTTTCGTCACCAAACTAGGTAACATCTTCAATGAGCTTCCAGATGAAGCACTGCTAGTGTTTCCTGCTTTCTATTTATATGTTTGGGTTTCCTTGGGTTGGCGATGTCATTTCCCGTGGTGATGTCATTTCCTGTTTATTTTTCTCAGGGGTGGCAAATGGGGTCCAAGTCAATGTGTTTGTTGATAGAATTCTGGTTGGAATGCCATGCTTCAATGAATTCTCATACGTGTCTCTGTTTGGCTTGTCCTAGGATGTGTTGCCCCAGTCAAAGTAGTGTCTTTCCTTATCCCGGGATACATGAACATCAACTAGCCACAAAACGACCTGACCCTCTCTCACTAGTGTCCTTGCATATGATAAGGAAGGACACCACTTCGACTGGGACAGCACATCCATCCTAGGACAAGGCAAACAGAGACGCGCATGAGAATTCCTAGAAGCATGGCATTCCAACCGGAACTCTATCAACAAGCACATTGTCTTGGACCCCGTTTATCACCCCCTGAGAAAAAGAACGGGAAATGAAGTCACCACAGGAAGTGACATCACCAACCGAAGGAAACCCAAACATAGAAAGCAGGAACCACCAGCAGAGCTTCACCTGGAGGCTCACTGAAGATGTTACCTAGTATGGTGAAGAAATGTCTGAAAATGAACCTTCCAGCTCAGCAAGCAAACCTACATCCACATTTGCTCATTTCACTTGCTAAATCATCCATATCAGACAACTGGAAAAAGCTTATGACACTCTCCTTTCTCTCGCAGGTATGTGTAAATCTCTCAAAGTAATTGATTCCGCAGTTGAAAGATGAGCTAACGGTCTTTTTAGACTGGGTGCCTTTGTATTGTTTTAACACTAAGCAGTAGAATGTGTTATTCTCCTTTTGGCTTGTAAATCAGCAACCATATCATTGGCTAGCATGGGTTTACAATTAATATTTTTAAAAGGTTATCTTCTGTAGATGAACAAACTGAGAGTTTTTAATGAACTCTTCAAAGTCTTAGAAAAACAATTTATGATCTGTATAGCACACCAGCTTTTTCTAATTTGTAATAATGATACTTTGACTTATAAATTAGTGCCTTAATCCATGGTAGGGAAATACATGGCTGAAGTAAACATTTTGGGTATCTTTTCGATCGAGTCTGCCATTTTGATTAGACTAGATTCCCTACAGTGTGGAAACAGACCATTTGGCCCAACAAGTCCACACTGATCCTCTGAAGAGTAACCCACCCAGATCTATTTCCCTACATTTACACCTGACCAATGCAACAATAAGACCATAAGACAGAGGAGTGGAAGTAAGGCCATTCGGCCCATCGAGTCCACTCTGCCATTCAATCATGGCTGATGAGCATTTCAACTCCACTTACCCGCATTCTCCCCGTAGCCCTTAATTTAGCATGGCCAGTTCACCTTTGGGTTGTGGGAGGAAACCCACGCAGACACTGGGAGAATGTGCAAACTCTACACAGACAGTTGCCCGAGGTGGGAATCAAACCTGGGTCCGTAGTGCTGTGAAGCAGCAGTGCTAACCACTGTGCTGCCCAAACTTTTATCAGTTTGTTCTGAGGAAGTTTGAAAAGACAAACGTTTCAACAGGAAGCAAGACTAGTTCTATACTTATTGACCAAATTATACGACTTGTGTTGGAATGGCTTTTGATTGCAGATACAGATTGGTTGTTCTCTATTGTTTACAAATGTAGAATGCTTGATCAACTTTCCATACATTGTTGCCTTGGCCAAGAGTAATGAGAAATTCTTTTTGAAACTTTTAAGCAAAATATTCTCATTGATTAGTTCAGAAAATCTGTTAATAAGGAAGGAGGATGTGTACATTTTCTTGTAAATTTGTCATTATTCAGCAATCCAGTAGTGGAAGAAATATAATTGAAGGAAAAAAAATGGATAACTTTTAAATTGGAGGAAGCAAAATTAGTATCTTAATTCTTAGATTTTAGTTATTTTTATATTAGGTTCAAAGTGGTTATTTCAAAACCAATTTCAAAATGGTTAGTTGTGCTATGGGAAGCTGTCAACTGAAGATGCAGGATTTAGTAAGATCCTCCTATAATAAATTGAATCCATACACAACGAGATTCCAGTTGTAGCCTGGAGAAAACAAGAATATATAAAATTGAGACTACTGCTATAATTAGAGGTTTGAGTAACTAGAAGAGTTAGAGCTTCTTGCTTTCTTTTTTGATTTATTGATGTTAGAAAATATTTTTTCCCTTATTTCTAGAACTGCTCTCAGCACTTAGTTAGTCATCCTTGAGGTGAATATTTTTAACTTCTAGGACATCTGACTTTGGCTGTATTGTGCAGTCATATCAGCGATACACGAGTACCAATTTCTGTCAAGGAAATTCTAAACTCGCGCAGTGAATAAAAATGTTAAGTTAGAATGCTCCTTGTAGATTTTCATTGAAAAGCTACAGGTCACATGAGGAACAGGATACTTATTTCTGTTGGTGTTGAATGGGCATTTTTTTATGGGATAAATGTATTATTGATACAAATAAATCTACCTGGCAAAGTTCAATCTATTTATGCCTCTGTTGTTCTCTCCCATGCTCATAATCTGTCACTAAACACTAGACTGAGGGGCAGTCAACTTTGATTGGTAATGTCAAAGGGTTCTTGTGACGCAGTAACACTGTCCCTATTTCTGGGCGACAGGACCTAGCTTCAAGTATCACCTCCTTCAGAGATGTGTCACAATGCCTGAACTTTGGAAAAAACTGGGAATTCATTGTGACAGTTCTGGTAGAATACTTGTGGCTTATTGTGATATACTAATTGACTGATTGTGTGACATTTAATGTCTTCTAATGCACTATAATCAGCTTTACAGCCTGAGGTGTTCACAAATAAATAAGCTAATGAATATCCTGTTGTAGATCAAAATATTTTCTGATACTGTGTTCACTGTACAGAATAGGTATGTTTGCATTGCATCCAGAAATCTTTGAGTATCTAACATGTCTTGAAGATTTTATTTCTGTTCCTAATTTTATTTGCATTAAGATTCTCACTTTTTAAATATGTTTTCGATGATGCTAAAGTTAATATTTGGAAGGGGAGATTGTGATTGGTGGGCAGTGAAATTCGAGAATTATGAAAGATTTATGATTTTGGCACATTAATTGAAATAATGAAATAAAAGTCAGGAAACTCTAAACCTGCAACACTGGATTCCAGTGATTTCAATCCCAGCGTGAAAGGGTTGACTTGAAATTCCTGAAGGCGTTTTGCTAGCTCTCAACCAGTGAATTTGAGGACAATATGAATTCTTGCATTATCAGTTGAGCTTCTGTTTCTGGACAAATCTGCAATCGGTTAATTGTGGTGTGAAAAGATCTTGCTGCTTAATCAACGTGCAGAGTTCACATGTCTGAGCAGAAGTTGTTTTTCTCTGAAAACATTGGTTCCTTGTCTGAGGCAGATGGGTTCATTACAGATTTCTAAACAACAGAAACTTGTGGCAAAGATAAAAGTGCATTAATAATCAGAATTTGTACAGGTGGGTAGTATGCTAGGATTTCTTGTAACCCCCTGTGTTCTTCTTGTAGCTCCTTGCTCCGTTATGGAGGAAAACTTCCTATGCAGAGTGCCATGAGTGTCCGCTTCAATAGTAGTGGGACCCAGCTGTTGGCACTGCGGCGTCGCCTCCCTCCAGTATTATATGACATTCATTCGCCACAGTCTGTGTTTGAGTTTGATAACCAAGGATATTTCAATTCCTGCACTATGAAGAGCTGTTGCTTTGCAGGAGACCGTGATCAAGTAAGTAAACACCATTTAAAAGGAATGATTGGAAAAGTAGCTTTTAGCTACTTACATTGTCATCCAGGGTCTGAGAGACCTTAAGAGTAAGCTGATTGCTCACCATTGAATGAAATTATATTAAGAATTGCTGAGTCGAGTTATGTGTCCATAAATAAAGGTGATATACTGAGCTGTTTTAGGCAACGTATCATATTGTTCAGTAGTCTGTTAAACCATATGACCAGTAGCAAGAAGAAATTGTCATATTTTTAAAAAAATTGACATTAACAATGGGGGTAACTAAGAGCTGTGCTATACCAGGATTTGGAAACCTTTTCCATGGAGGTAAAATGCCTATTTCTTTTTGCATTTCTTGGACATATTTCCCTGGCATTCATACGAGACTATGTTGTTTCTGTTATTCAGTGCAGCAGTATGTTTGGAATGTCTGGTGGACTTGTTATATTTTTATTTGCCTACGTAGTGAGAGCTTTGCCTTTATGGATGAGCTCATAGACTTGAGATTTTGTTAAATATAGTTACTGGCAAGACCTTTTGAGTATTGTGTGCAGTGTCTGTTAAAATACTTTAGTTCTCTTCCTTTGAGTAAATGGGAATAAAACAAAAATTAATGTTCTTTAACAAGTTGAGTGGTAAATTAGACTTTAACAGGGTGGGTGTGTTTGGATTAGCATTACTGTTCATGATAAGAATCAGCAGAGGTGAAATGTAGATTGTAGGGTGGGGGTTCATTTAGCTGGATGGTTAGTTCGCAGTGCAGAGTGATGCCAGTAGTGTGACTTCATTTCCTGCACTGGCTGAGATTGTCCTTCTCAATCTCTCCCCTCGCCTGAGGCATGGAGACCCACAGGTTAAACCACCATTAGTCACCAGTCTCTAATGAGAGGCAAGTCCAGAAGAACTATGGCAACTTTAATTGTGGATTATACTTCAGGTAGTAACTGAGCATATTGCTCAGCATGTAAATTGCAACATGCTTACAGATTGTTGGAATGCTGGTGAAAGTTTCCATTTGAGTTAAAAGTATGCTATTGCACCTTACTGATATCCCACATTCACATGTAGACTTGTGGAGGTGCTGGCCAAAGTTTCAGTTGCCCTGAGATTGCAGTCATACATAATGATGGATTTTTGTGTATCATTGAATATGAAATTCCTGTTATATCAGCATTTAAATGGCCATTTAATATTTGGAAATTTTAATTCAAAGCCATTGAAATGTGATTGGTATGCCTGTTAAAATGACACTATTTTTCTTTTGAAAAACTATTGTCCCTCGACATTGAATTCTAAAACAACTATGTGTCATATGAATTGTTTGACAATATGCATTTGCTGTTTTTCTTTAGCAGAAGTGCTGTCACTTCAGAATTTTCCATTGTAATTAAGCCAGTTTTTATTCACGCTGCTAAAACTGAACATTTTTCACTTTGTTCTCTTTAAGTGTACTGTGTTTGTATCATTTTTCGTTGTTAATGATATAAGATGACAGTATTTTTTATTTATTTTAAAGACACCCATAACACCCTCCCTCAGCTCCAGCAAGTACAAGGACTTCAGGAACTTTATTGCAATGAAGATTACAAACAGCAGCTCAGCTGCCTTTTCCACTTCCTATTCCTTCACTAATTCTCAATCCATTGTATTCCTTCCCCTTTATCACACACCCTTTGAAAGTTCCTACTATTAACATTTAACTGTACCGCTGTATCAGTTTAACACAAATTGTCATTGAAAAAACCTGTGCTGGCTGGTTTTTTTATATTAAATAGGAGAAAGTGAGGACTGCAGATCAGAGCTGAAAAATGTGTTGCTGTAAAAGCGCAGCAGGTCAGGCAGCATCCAAGGAGCAGGAGAATCGATGTTTCGGGCATAAGCCCTTCTTCAGGAATGAGGAAGATGAGCCAAGCAGGCTAAGATAAAAGGCAGGAAGGAGGAACTTGGGGGAGGGGTGTTGGGAATGCGATAGGTGGAAGGAGGTTAAGGTGAGGGTGAGAGGCCAGAGAGGGGGTGGGGGCGGAGAGGTCGAGAAGAAGATTGCAGGTCAAGAAGGCGGTGCTGAGTCCGAGGTTTGGAACTGGCCTCTTACCCGCCCTCGATCTCTTCAAACCTATCCACCTCTCTTACCCACTCCAACCTCTCACCCTCGCAACGTGCAGCCCTCCACTCCCTCCGCACCAACCCCAACCTCACTATCAAACCAGCAGACAAGGGAGGCGTGGTAGTAGTTTGGCGCATCGATCTTTACACTGCTGAGGCTAAACGCCAGC
>NC_057719.1:74422964-74491291 GCF_004010195.1 Chiloscyllium plagiosum
GCTTATGCCCGAAACGTCAATTCTCCTGCTCCTTGGATGCTGCCTGACCTGCTGAGCTTTTCCAGCAACACATTTTTCAGCTTTTTTATATTAAATCCATGCTTGTCCAAATGACTGTTAATTTCTAAAATACTTCGTTACCACTAACATTAAAATAACTGACCCATACTTGCCAGATTTATCCTTTTCTTTTATTGAAAAAGGTACAACGCATGCTTTCCTTCAGTTTTTCAGGAGGATTTGAAGGCTGTGGCTGACAGGAAACAGTGGTCATTTTTCAGCAAACTGTCACCTGTGGAGTGCAACAGACATCAGTTCTAGAGCCTCAAGCACTTACAATCTATATTAATGAACTTGATGAAACGACTTGAGAGTATCGCATTGAGGTTTGCTGATGCTAATAAGATAGTTGGGACACCAAATTGAGGAAAGGATACAGAGAGTCAAAAATGGGATATAGTTTGATTAAGTGATGGGGCAAAAATGTGTCAGATGGAGTATTTTGTGAGATTGCCCACTTTGGCAGGAAGAGTGAGAAATCAGAGAATTTGAGAGACTGCAAGCTGCTATGGTGCAGAGGGATCTGGGACACCTTGTAACTGAAGCACAAAGACAGCATGCAAGTACAGGAAATCATTAGTGAGGCAAAAGGAATGTTGGCCTTTATTGCAAGGGGGATGGAGTATCAAAGTTATATAGGGCATTGGTGTGAGTGCATGAATGTCTTGTGTGCAGATTTGATATCCTTAAGAAGGTGTGGGAGACTCTTCAGAGAACGTTTACTATGCTGATTATTGGGCTGAAGGTTAATGGGCCTATATTCTGCATTTAGAAGAATGTGAGATGATCTTATTGAAACATATGTTGGGGGCTTGCCAAGGTAGATGCTGTGTGAATGTTTCCCCTTAAGGGACATTCTAGAATTAGGGAGCACAACTTACAAATAAAAGGTGCGACATTTAGTACATGAATTCTCTTCCATGGAGAGCAGTGTAAGGAAGTTGAGGATGATTGAGGGCTGGGTAGCAGGAAGGAAAGTAGAATTACTGCCACTAGGAGGTTAGCCATGATGGTGCAATGTGGTGGAGAAGGCTCATATGGCTGCACATGCTCCTATTATATAAACACAGTAATAATTCCTCTAGTATTGTCAAACCAGGGAGTACATTGCCTTTTGCAGCTAAAGTGCAAAAATTATTTTTTCAACTCACATTATCTGGTGTGTTTAAAACTATCCTGTCTCAGTTTAGCACTTTCATGTCTTTATCCAATGTATAGCTGAACCATAGAGACTCAAAGGCACAAGGTTCAGTCCTCAATCTGTGCTTAATTAGCTGCAGTATTATCATAGCCCATTCACATCAAACTTCATAGTAACTTCTGATCCAGCATTGCATATCTGGTACTGGGTGCTGCCTAAGATAGCTTCCTGTCTAGATGTAGCTGTCTGTCTGTCTGTCTCTTTTTCTCCATCTCTCTCTCTCTCTCTCTCTCTCTCTCTCTGTTCCTGGTCATGTTTCAGGCTGTGTCAATGGCAGCCAAGTTTACTTTTTTTTTGGCAAGATTGCATGTTGCAAACAGAATGGTGTCTAAATAAGTTGAATCATTATATCATCAGTCTGAACTGATTTAAAAGCCTGAAAATAATTCAGAATAATAGTTTGCTTGTTTGATAAAGTGTTTTGGTCAAATAGCTATTGAAACCCTGGAGGCAGAACTATTTTCATTTTTGTGTGCTTCCTAATGTAGAAAAATGGTGGAGGAGGAAACAGAGAAAACTGGGTATCAAGCAAAAGAGAAAATTTAGCAAGGGTGAACTGAATGTCTGCTCATTAGTGCATGTCCTGTAGCTTTAGAAGAGGGAGGTTTCAAACTCTAGTGGCTAAAGGCATGGCATGGCTGATGAACATGTGCATGTTTTTTAGTGTGTGTGAGCATGTACGACAGACAGACACCAGGGCTGGCGTGACTACTCTGGCATGGGATTATGCTCAGCATGGACCTGGAGTGATTGAAGGGTCTGATTATTTGCAGTATGATTCTGAGGAGAATTTGACATCTGATTGATGATTCTAAAAAGGATGTGCTGGGATGCCAGGATCCAACATTATCTAGCATCAACATAGATTAGTGAAATCTGGTGTGAGACATGTATAGCAGAGATTAGGATGAACTGGCATCTTTCGAAGTAGGGAGGAATAGGAGGGAGAATCATTGAGACCAAAATTGAGAAAGGTAGGTGTTTGAAGAAATGCAAATGTACTTGACATATTAACTGGCTTGCCAGTCATCTGATCTCTACCTCTGTTGTAAGTGAACCTTGAAGTTCAGGTGCATGGTTCTCTGAAAGTGGAGTTACAGGTAGACAGGGCAGTTTTGGCGCACTGGCCTTTATCAATCAGGGCATTGAGTATAGAACTTGGGAACTTATGTTGCAGTTGTACAGGACGTTGGTGAGGCCGTACTTGGAGTATTGTGTTTGTTTCTGGTCACCTTGCGTTAGGGAGGATGTTATTAAACTGTATAGAGTGCAGAAGAGATTTACAAGGACGTTGTCAGGACTCAACAGTCTGAATTATAGGGAGAGGTTGGACAAAGTAGGATGTTTTCTTTAGAGTGTAGGGGACTGAGGGGGCGTTCTTATAGAAGCGTTTAAGATCCTGAGAGGCAAAGATAGGGTGAATGCACTGTCTTTTTCTCAGGTTTGGGGAATCGAGGACTGGAAGGCATCAATTTAAAGTTTGAGGGGAAAGAATAAAAGGGAACCTGAGAAGCAACTTTTTTACACAGAGAATGGTACACATATGGAATGAGCTGCCAGCTGAAGTGGTTGAGGCAAGTACGTTAACAAAATTTAAAAGATATTTGGACAAATACATGGATAGGAAAGGATTGGAAGGATGTCGGCTCAGAGCAGGCAAATGCAATTAGCATTGATGGACATTTTGGTTGGCATGGTCCAGTTTGGGTCAAAGAATCTGTCTCTGTGCTGGAGGACTCTGACTCTAAGTTCTTTTGTGTGCAGTCTATGGCAGTCATCCCAGATGTTGCTTATTACGTTGTGTCGGAAATGGTAAGCTGAAAATATATGGATTTACAGAGCTGTAAGTGTCAACTACTGAAGGAAACAAAAAAGAAGTTTACCTTAAAAAAAAATTAGTTTGCAGTTTTGTATTTGGGTCAAAATAGCAGATAAATCTTCTATCCCTACTTCTGCAGAAATTAAATATGAAACAGTATTGAAAATTTTTCCACACTGAGTGGTAAAACTATGAAGTAGCTGCAGAATTCAGTAAAAACAATGAGCAAATCAGATGAGTAGCCCTGTTATAAATGCTAAACAAAGAGTCTTTCAGGCCTTACCGAATGGCAGAAAAACGAAAAAGGAGAGATTTTGCAGGCATTGAAGACACAATTTAAACCCATATCAGTATAACTTAAAAGCAGTGTGTGTTCCACATCAGAGTTCAGGTGGAGAGGGAGCTTATTGATCAGGAGGTGACTGTGCTACTATATGTTTCAGTTGTCCAAACTCTCAAGGTTTAGCGATAAGATGTTTTCAGAAACAGTTTTATCTTACATAGGAGGGATTTTACTGGACAGCAAGGAATGGGGGAAAGCAGGAAATGGATGATGGGAGAAGAGAAGGGAAGAGGATTTGGACTGAAGGGAAAGTTGGGAAAGCGGGAGGGTGCAGTGCGGGTAGGGTTGGACAGAGCAGATGGCTGAAGGGTTTTGAGAGGTGAGGGAGACGGCAGCTGGGGGATTTAGGGGTACAGGAGACACTGAGGGGAAGAGATCATGCCAAGAACGCTGCAGAGGGAGCAGGAATTGTGTGGGAGGGTGGGGTTGGAAGTGAGGCGGGGGAATCACAAAAGGATGTGGGGAGAGGAAGCAGGGGTGGAGGGAGGGGACAGGGAGGCTGTTGGGATGAGGAGGAGGAAATGCCAAAGCAGCTGAGGTGGTGGTGGTTCCTGATTGCTAAAAAGGGAAAGGGGGGTTTTAGCAAGGGAAACGGGGTGGTCGCAGGGGGAGGGGAAGCCACATCTGTGGAGGAAGGACAGGCTGAAGATGCTTAGGGAGAGACAGGTGGTGTGCTGGAGATGTAGATGGGAAGACCACAGGGGGAAGGAGTTGGGGAGATATGAAATCCACAAGGGGAATTTGGAAGGAAATGGGTAAGCCACAAGGGGATGGGAGCAAGGAGAGAGGGACAGGGGCTGCAAGGTGAGGGGTGGATGTGGTGAGTAGACTGGAAGGTCACAAAGTTTGGGAGGGAGAGACAAGTAATATGCAGGGAGAATAGTTTTAAACCTTTCAAACAATCTTTGAGAACTTGAAATCACTAAGAAAATCACTTCCACATGAATGTGGAATCTCTAGCTTAATGCTGCGTATATTCAGGGGCTATGTGTTGAATACACAATGGATGCTTTAGTAATGATCAGTAAGTCAGCTGTTAAATTATTGGTAGGTGTATTAAGGTTGGTTAAAATATTGTGGATATGTGATGTGATCTCACAAATCTGCAAGTTGATAGATTTTTGTGTATTCAAGTTTACGTAAGTTATTTTTGAGGAGAAGTAATTGCCAGCTTATAATGTGTTGTCTTCTGCCAATTTAAATCCTGTGTGTCTGTGTAATTAATGCTTCTTTGTGTGTCGGGGCTTTAAGTTTAATGGTGTTTTGTTGATTATTGATGTTGGTATTGGTGAATTCTTCTAATTCTGCTTCCTCTTCAGTCCATTTGCAAAATATCACACAGTACATATATCAATACAGAAAGTAATGTTACCATGTGATTGCATCATTTAAAATGGAGTTAGTGAGAATGAAAAAGCAGCCCTTGAAAACCAAAAAGTAAACTTGAAGAGGAACCTTCCAATATGGATATCGTGCCCTGATGTAGCTTTTACCTCCACTGTAAATGCGTTGGTGTGGTAGCCAATAAAGACATCGCTTGAATCAGTAGGAGTGAAGTTTTGGTGTTGATCTCCCACCTGACTACGCAACAAATGTTTTCTAATTAACTTGTTCAGAGATGCTATTACTCACCTCTGGAGCATGTGGAGCTTGAACCTTGAGCCAGCCTCCTTACTGAGAGCAAATTAATTTGAATAGAACAAATTAATGACCTATTCTTTTTGTATTTTTTTAGAGAAGTTAATTGGGTAGTTTTCTAACAATTGGTAAACATATAACGAAATAGTGCCAGAAGGTTGGATTCAAGGGAATCAAGTCCCATTGGCCCCAGATGTGTGTCATATTGAGGTGATTATAACAGTATATACAAGTCCGATTTAGTCAGCAATGATAGTATAGTGGTGACCATTGCTGCCTTCTGAGCAGGTTGACCTAATTCAATTCCTGACCATCACAGGTTGTGAATTTTAAGGACTTTTGTGGAATAGTAGTAGTGAGCTAGAAGAAGGCCTATGTTCAAGCCTCCCTTGCTTCAGAGGAGTGTCATCACAAAAGGTGGATTAAAAATATCTGTAACAAAGTAGCTTTGAGGACTCTTCTGGATCAGTGATACTGTCTGCATTTCTGGGCCAGGAGACCTGGTCGAGAGGTGTTACAGAAGTTAGAAATTTTTATTTATCCTTTTAAGTGCTAATTGCGACCCAAAATCTGAAATGCATTGGTATTCTAATCTTGATAACCGACCAGCCTCCTATAATTTCATCTAAACTTAGTTCATTTGGGAGTTAGATCAGCCCTGCATTGGGAATTTACGTTTCCTAACCAGGAATGTGGGCTGCAATAAACGCAGTGTACTAATTTACTTTCTCTGGCTCCAGGTAGTTGACAGCTTGATGAAGCATACACGGCAGGATTTGGTGTGGAATGCTGTCAATTTGTTTCCTTTGGCGTTATACCTCCTGGACTTAAAGTCCCCTACTGTAGTAGCTGCTGCTTCAATGGATTTCCAGAAGGTTTTTTTAATGATAGATTCTTAGCAAAAATAAAGCACACAAAATCGAAGGGTAATATGGGTCAGTGATTATTTGGAAGGTAGGAAGCAAAATGTAGGAAAAGGGATCTATGAAGAGCAAGGAAAGCATGAGAAAGAGATATATTTTGTTCAGAAGAATATAACAAGTCCCAGGAATCTATACTGAGAATATAGCTTTTCTCTATATCTATCGATTAGTTGGGTAAAGAGGGGCTTGTAGAAATTCAAGTTGGCAGGTGACACTAGGTTGGCAGACATGATGGGAACATGATTGCATGAATAGTCAAAATGAGCTGATTTCAGTTTATTAGTGGCTGTTGTGAAGTCATCCACCTCGTTCCAGGAAACGCACATCTGAATTTTTTTTTCTGGGGCCCTCTTGTGGAACAGTGGTAGTGTCCTTACCCCTTAACTGGAAGGTCCAGGTTCAAGTCTCATTTGCTGTTAGAGGTGTGATAACCTCTCTGAGCAGGTAGATTAGAAAAGTAGGTTAAATAAAAAGTTGCTATCAGGAGATTAAGAACCGTGGAGGAACAAATGGTCTCGTCTTTGAGTTTTGTATTATTGGTGAGCAGGTACAAAAATCTAAAAAAATGGCTGATGGAATTTGAAGCCTATTGCTTAGATTTCTGTTTGGTAAGCATAGCTAGAACTGTCGGTCCTGGGCAGGTGAATGGACTTTGAAATAAAGGTGAACTATATATGACCTAATTGAAAATGTTCCAGGGCTGAGTAGGTTATTTTTACTCCACTGTTGATCAAGTGTTTAGCCCCAAAGGATTTCATGCAACACTTAAATTTCAAAGCTTTTGGGAAAAACTCTTCAGCCTTTATCTTCTACTCTCCTTTTTCCAATGGATTTCTACTGACCACCTTCAGTGCTTTAACACCAGCGATAAGAATTTAGTTTGTGTATATTTTGTGCCACAGGACTAGAGGTGAGCACTACTTGTACCTGCTCAGATGTAGTTCGTAATGCAGGGAATACAAAACTTGGCATATATGGGAAAAGACTTGGACGGGAAGAATATTATTTAAATGGGGAAGAATGTAGAAAACCTGCAGCACAGAGGCTGCATTTGGGGATCCAAAACATGAGTTGCAAAAAGCTAGAATGCAGGAATGTTGGCTTTTATTTCCAAGAGAATGAGAAATAAAAATAGTGGCACAAAACGGTGGCACAGTGGTTAGCACTGCTGCCTCGCAGCGCCAGAGACCCGGGTTCAATTCCCGCCTCAGGCGACTGTGTGGAGTTTGCACATTCTCCCCGTGTCTGCGTGGGTTTCCTCCGGGTGCTCCAGTTTCCTCCCACAGTCCAAAGATGTGCAGGTCAGGTGAATTGGCCATGTTAAATTGTCCGTAGTGTTAGGTAAGGGGTAAATGTAGGGGTATGGGTGGGTTGCGCTTCAGCGGGTCGGTGTGGACTTGTTGGGCCGAAGGGCCTGTTTCCACACTGTAAAGTAATCTAATAATCTAATCTGTAAAGTAATCTAATAATCTAGAGAGGTCTTGCTAAACTATGTAAAGCATTAGTCAGACCACAACTCGAACAGTTTTAGTCTCCTTATCTTAGGAAAGATGGAATGGCAATGGAGGCAGTCCAGAGAAGGCTCCCCAAGTTGATCCCTGGTGTTATAAGTAGAGGTTGAGTCCATTGGGCCTGTACTCTTTGGAGTTTAGAATAATGAGAGGAGAACCTATTGAAAAGTATCAGAATCTTAGGGGGCTTGACAGGGTAGGTGCAGAGAAATTGTTTCCCCATGACCAGTGGGTATAATCTCAAATTAACGTCATAGATAAGGAGTAAATTTGTCTGCAGGTTGTAAATCTGTGGAATTATTTACTATAGGAGGTCTTTGAGGCTGGGTCATTAAATATATCCAAAGTTGAGATAGATTTCACATCTTTAAGGGATTCAAGGTTTATAGGGATAAAGTTGGAAAGTGGAATTGAAGACATTCAGATTGTCCAAGATCTCATTGAATGGCACTGACTTGATTCTGAATGACTGACATCTGCTTCTGTGTTTTATGGCCTGCACTGCATGCTCCATCTTAAAGTTGTAAGTAGAGGTAAAGTTGCTTTAGTCACCATACCATAGAGCTGTTCTCTCATCTGAGAGAGATGATCGGTTGTGATTTAACCTGAGGGTCACCACGCTTCAGGCGAGAGAAGAGGTTGTGAAGGAGAATCCTGTGGTAACCTCAGCTGATATGGGAGTTGAACCCACGCTGTTGGCATTATTCTGATTTGCAGACTAACTGTCCATCCAACTGAGCAAGTCATGGTGACGAAACGTCAGAAAACAAACCTTCCAGCTCAGTGAGCTAACTTACTTATTGACCTGAGCTACAAATCTTCTCAAAAACTGCAAGCTAGATTTGTTCGTTATGAAATATTGCAGTCAATACATTCATAGGGATTTATTTGGATTTAGTACAGTGGAGGAACCAGCCATCGTTGCTGACACCAGCTGAGGTATACCTTTTGGGTGGGTATACTCCAAAGGTATGCCTCAGCTGATGTCAGCAACGATGGCTGGTTCTTCCATGGTGCTAAATCCAAATAAATCCCTATGAATGTATTGACTGCAATATTTCATAATGAACAAATCTTGCTTGCAGTTTTTGAGAAGATTTGTAGCTCAGGTTGATGATAGGTTAGCTCGCTGAGCTTGAAGGTTTGTTTTCAGATGTTTCATCACCATGAGTAGGTAACATCATCAATGAGAGTCTCCAGTGAATCTTGCCCTTCAAAAGCATTGTGCCCACCTGTCCAAATGTTTCTTGGTAAGTAGAGTATAATTTATTACCTCCTTAAATAGAATATTAAGTAAAAGGAATCATCACCATACTTGGGGCTTGAGATCATGAATGGAATGAAAGCCCATTATCTAAAGATTGATCCAGCTGCACTGTACAGGAACTTGCCCAATGCCTTGCTAACTCTGGTGATAGCAGCTCAATTCACTGTCTGAAACTTTTCAAGCTGCTGAGTGGACTTGCACAATCTCCCTGATGACTTTCTAGGAGTTACAGAGAGGAAATTAACACGTTTACATGGAACAGCAAGTAAATTGAGTAAATTTCATAGTCACTGCTAAATACTATTTAATACGCACTTGGCAGAACAAAGCATTCACACCACATGTTTGCACTGGAAACATTTATCCCAGAAGTACATTTTAGGTGTTTAGTTGAAAATTAAATGCAGCCAATGACAAGTGGTAACTTGTTGAGTTTAATCCCGTTGCTTTCTCTGGAAAGTCAGAATATTGATTTTCATACCTGGAGATCAATTTCAGATTGGTCTTCCTAGATTGGATTGGATATGCTTGTTGGTTTGGAGTGTGTTGAACCCTGCTGGTAGCACAATAAACTTCTCTTTAAGACCTCACTTTAATCTACAAATCTCAAGACTAAACTTGCAGTTGGTTTTCTGTTACCAGATGTAGTCTGGTAAATACGTAGAAACTGGTTTTGATGTGTGTGTGTGGTTCACAGGTTTGGTAGCTGTCCATCTAAGGCACCACAGACCCGCAATGATTTTCCATGTTATTCTTCAGTTGCATGTGATGGGCATGCAGCAAATATTCAAAGTGTACACCATGGGTAGCTTTCCTTCTGGGTATAGGAAGCCAGATGCTACTCCATCATCTTAAACCAAGGCTACTAAGAGAAGCCAGAATCATTGCTGGCATTTTCATCATATGGCATGTCACTCTAACAGGTCATTTCCCATACTCGCTGTAATGGCTTTATGGCAACTCCTGCCTCACTCTAGACTGCCTTTGCACAACAATTGAAAGCTAACAGAGATTGGATGACCTTTGAATTGAAATGATATCCTCATTTCAAATGTTTTGTAGAATTAATAGTTAAAAGTGGTTAAAGCTAGTGAAGAAACATTTATTCTTAATACTTAGATAATTTTTCTCATGAATTGCTTGCAGCTGTTTCCCGGAGGTTTGGTAACTTTGTCTTGAGGCAATTAAAATGGCTAGCAGCCGACTGTAACATCATGACTTAAGAAGTGGAGAAGGGTATCTGAAGTATTGAAGGTTCTCTAAAACGGCAGTGGAGACCATGATGGTGCAAATTGGGATTTTTTCATGATGCGTTCATTGGTAACTATTTATACCACACAGGCAAGTATAGAAGCTGTACCTATGTACACCAAAACCTAGCGATATTGATGTAATGAACTTATGAAAAGTAGGCATGCATCTTCTTATGAATGTACTGCAGCAACATATAACCTTCTCTCCATCTCTATATATTTGGCATTTGCTTGTTCCCCAGCACATCTCTCTTGCCTCCCCCCAACTATATTGACCCATTATTGAAAAATAAACACTTGTTGTGACTACTTTCTGCTTATCACTAAACTCTTAAAAGTTGTTCCTGTCCCTCCACTATTGTAATCATGCACACTGTGATAAATAGTCTAATGAATGGTGATGGCTAAAAGCCTTTTCTCTGGAGACAAATATTTCGCCTTTTCCACTGTTTGTGTAATAAGGAAGCAAGCTGCAGATAATTCTTGCGGAAAAGATTGGTAAGAGAATCTTGAACGACGACAGTAGATAATAAGGTTCAGGACAGTTCCCACTAGATGGTGTGTGAACAGGTATCTGTTTTGTTGCCTTGTCCTTCACATCAGGTGCTCTGGCTTACTTACTGAGCGTGACCACCTGTTAGACATAATGCTGACAACAATGGAACACGTCTTGCAAGGCAAAATGCATCTGACCCCCTTCTACTTTCTCCTATCCTGTCACCACTCATTGTGAAGACGTAGTTGTTGAAGTCGTGCTACTGTCACTTTGCCGTAGTTGTGGGTATGTTCGCCGAGCTGGGAAATTGATCTGCAGACATTTTGTCCCCTGTCTACTTGATGTCTTCAGTGCTATGGAGCCTCCTGTGAGGTTCTTCTGTACTGCATCTTCTGGAATTTATTTAGTTCTCTTCCTGCTGCTGCTTCTGTCACTTTTTCTAATAGATCAATCATTTTCATCTTTTGGGTGTTTCAGACAGTGACTTTGAGAGGCATGCATTCACTGATGTGTCAAACATGAGTCGTCTTCTTTAGTTAATGTTGTGGGATCTATGTCTAACAGAACATAGAAGCAGGATTTATAATCTAGTCTGAAACATGATACATTCCAAAATGCAGAAATCTTTCAGGATTGGATTGGATTTTTGACCGAAATTTTGTCCACTACTCTGCAGTGAGGTTTGATCTTTCACTTAAGGCACGACAGTACTACCAACTGAGTCAAATTGACGTAACTTTGAAGAGATTTTCGAAGGTATAATCTACAGAAGTAGATGAAGTTGGAGAAACAATTGCAGAGTATAGCTGCATGATTCAGAAGGCAGTCAAACTAAGGAGAGTGCTGTGTTGGTTCTATTCTGAATAGTGTAGAATGCAAACAGTGCACAGTCAGGTGGTACGAGGAAGGATTTGAAGCTGATGATTATAGATTCAATATAGTGTGGAGTAGGAGCCAAACAAGGTATAGAGATATTTAATTTAACAGAACTGCGAGGGTAACGGTTGAATTTAGGTGAGTTTCTTTTAATGAAGCATAGAGCTATACTGTCCAGGGAAGAGAATCGGAAAAGTTGTACCTGAACATGATCAAGTTCTTTTCATTGCAACAGCAACTTTCACCTGGTGAAAATAATTATAAAATATGTAAAATGTTGGCATAGTATGAGACCTCTCTACAATGTTGTTTTTGCATGTTATGTAGATTTTGGGAAAGAAAGGTATCAGTTTCAGAAACTTGCTCAAAACACATCCCATTTGATATACGGTATGAAAATATATTTTATAGCGAATTTGTTTTTATCATGTAAGCATATAATTGTTTAACATCTTGGTGTAAAAGATTGGCTGCCATATGAATGACAGAGCTGTAAAGCTGCTTAAGATTTGCCCTAACATCATCTCATTGTACTTTTCAAAAGCTGTTTGGTAAAGTTTATATAATGAAATACAGTTTCATTTCTGTTAGTCAGTTGTATACATTCAAGTGTTGAGCAATCTTTTAAATATATGTGATGCATGATTAAAATTGTGTTACTTTGGCATTTTAAAAATTACTTAAAGTATTAATTATTCTCATTCTCCTTTGCTTCCTGTTCTATCCAAAATAATAAAATTAATCTCAAAGCCCTCCTCATTATTAAATAGACTCAAATTACTTGTTTAAACAATATCAAAAACAATGTTTAATGCCTTTCCACGGATTGGTTTACTTGCACAGAATGCATACTTCTGAGATGTAGTGTGAATTCTATGTGAAAGAGAGTTGAATGGAGTGGTTTTTGATTTGTCTAAGCAATGACCAAGCTCTACTTTTCCTACAAATAGAATACGCCTCTATTTAAAAGCTGAGAGCACCTTGAACTTTATATTTAAGGTATCCAGGCGATGGAGTGAGTGATATCTTGTTCTGTTTTTAATCAGATTAACCTGCTATTCTTTATTGTTAACTTCACTTGGTTACTGAGTGATTTCGCAAATCTCCTGTTCTGATTGACCCTACTCGAAGCCAACTTGAGCCTCAAGCAAACACTTTGGAGGAGCAGGAGAAAGCAAATCCGCAGCAGCAGCTTCTATTTAATTTCTTTAAAATAGTGAAATGGTTACAATATTGTGTCCAGTTTTCAGAGCCATCTTCCATGTCTTCCCTATGAAACCCTTTCATAATCTTGAGGAGCACTGGTTACCCCTCAGTCTTCCACATTTCAGGAAAACAGTTCTGACCTGTTTAGCTTTTCTTGATGACTTTAATACTTCAGTTCTGGTATCATTCCAGTTTTTTTTTTAACGTAACTTCTCTGCTTTTCAATTCTATCCTAGAAATTAATCTCCTTGTCTTTTTTTAATAAATCTCCTTATTAGCCTGTACCACTCAAGTTAATGATTTATGTATCTTGACTGCCAATTCCTTCTGTTCTGTCCCTCCTTTTTAGAAACTGATTTTCCGAAACATATATGGCCCATTATTCTTCATACCAACATGTACTTCCTTACACTTAGTTATACTGAAATTAATTTTCCAGTTAGACACCTATTCTTCAAGTAGATTAACAGCTTCTTCTATTTTTGTCATATTTTTGTTCTGTTAGCTGTATTCATCCAACTTGGTGTTATTTACAATTTTTCTTCTTTAAAGGGATTATTCATTAATGGGATGTGAGTGTCCTGGATAAGCATTTGTAGCACATCCCTAATTGCCCTTGAGAGGTCTCCTGGCCGTTTCAGAGTCAAGAATCAACCACATTGCAATGGATCTGGAATCACACATAGGTTAGACCAAGAAAGGATGGCAGATGTTCTCTAAAGGGAGGGAGGTTGGGTTTTTGCCGTGACCAGTGATAGTTGTCATAGTCATTATTACAGAGATGAGCTTTATATTCCACATTAATTAATTGAATCTAAATTTTGATACTGCTGGGATGGGATTTCAGCCCGTGCTTCTATAGAGCTTTGGGTTATTTGTCCAGTGACGTTCTGTTTCACCACAGCCTCCCCTCCATTTAAAATTGTGCTTTAATTCTCGAGTCTAAAAAATTCATGTAAGTGATTTGCATCAGTGAGCAACTGTGATCCTAGCACAATTGTTGCACATCAATACTTCAAACTTTCTACCACTCTGAATAGCTACCTTTCACCCTTAGTCTGTTTTCTGTTTTAGAGCTAGTGTGTTATGCATTCTCCTACTTGTTCCCTGACTTCGCATGCTCTGACCTTAATAATGAGTCTATAATGCAGCCTTTTGGAAATCCAAATATAATGAGTCTATTCTTTCTGTTCTTAAAAGAATATTATGTAAGTGTTGGCCATTAGGAAGGGACCTGATTCAATGACTAAGAAATAAACTGTTCCCACTAGTCAATGAGCCAGTAACGAGCAGAAATTTAATGAGATAAAGTGAAAGGAGAAGCTGGAAGTAGAGTTTTGCACAGAAGTTGTTGAGCTCAGCCATGTCATTACCAGACATAGTGGCTTTTAAAAAGAGAAGTGGCTAAAACCTAATTATCCAAAAAAAATGAAGGGGCAGATCAGGAATTTTTTTTAAATTATCGTAATGGTTGCTAAAATGGAAACTCCATATGAGAACAAGTGATAAGAGGTGAATTCATAAGAGCTTTTAGTTTGAAAGCAATAGGTTAAAATGATGTATGGGGTGGGGTGGAAGATTGGACATCATACACACATTCACATAAGCATGCGAATTAGGAGCATGCGTGGATTACCCTGCTCCTTGGGTCTACTCCACTATCCAACAAGATTGTTGCTGATCTATTACTTTATGCTTCTGCACACCAGATGGGCATGATGAACTTTTACTTACTTGCTTATCAAGAATCTACCTACCTCTGTCTTATAAATATTTAAGGACACTCTTCCTCAAAAGGTGATGGAGTCAGAGTTCCATAGTCTCCTGCCGTGCTGTGTTTACGTGGTGTGTCTTAACGTTAAATTGAATGCTTCATGCTTTTGCTGCTTCATGGCTACAGTATAGAGGCACATGGATTACTGGAATATCATAAATTTAAATCTAAACACTTATTAAGCAGAATCATGTCAGTAAAGAGAATGCACTGAACCTGTGAATAGTTTTGGCTCTCTCATCTAAGGAAGGATGTTGGCAGCAATCCAGAGAAGATTGACAAGGTTGATCCCACATCTGGAGGGCTTTTCTTATGTGGAGAGATTGAGTGGGTTGGGCTTGTATCCAGTGAAATTTGGAAAAATGAGAGGAGATCTTATTGAATCATATAGGATTCTTAGGGTAGGGGCTTGATAGAGAATCTACTGAGAGGTTGTTTCTCCTTGCAAGAGAATCTAGGACCAGTAACCCTAATCTTCGAGTAAGCTGATCAAGGTTTAAGAGGAAAAGGCAGGAAAGTGGAAATGAAGATTGTTGATCTTGCTGAATGGCAGAGCAGACTTGATGGCCAACTTGCTGTTCCTCCCTTTTTTGAAATGCTTTGTTTGCAGCGGCGGGGAGAGGGTGTCAGTCTTGGTCAGATGCACGCGTTAGAAGGGTGACTGTATGCGAGGGGGTTGAGTGGAAGTCTGAGAACAGACCTCTTGCTCTTTCCCTTTCTTGACTGCAAAATAAACATAGCGGAGGTTGTCACTGCATTAAATTGATGAATGAAGCTTTGTTATTGTTGAAGGTTAGGAAAAATGTTTAATGAAAAATACATTCACTGAGCGCTAATTTGTTGTTGTGTTGACTCATTTCCCTCCACTTTTCTACCGTCTGCTCATATTCATGTCTCGTGTTTAAATTAATTTTGAAGATTCTCACAATTTTGCAGTCGTTTTATGGCTGAAAGCCTTTCTAAAAGTAAATTTTCCAACCAGTCAAAAGTCTATTAGATTTTTTTTAGATTACTTACAGTGTGGAAACAGGCCCTTCAGCCTAACAAGTCCACACTGACCCTCCAAAGAGCAACCCACCCAGACCCATTTCCCTACATTTACCCCTTCACCTAACACAACGGGCAATTTAGCATGGCCAATTCACCTAACCTGCACATTTTTGGACTGTGGGAGGAAACCGGAGCACCCGGAGGAAACCCACACACATACGGAGAGAATGTGCAAACTCCACACAGACAGTTGCCTAAGGAGGGAATTGAACCCAGGTCTCTGGCGCTGTGAGGCAGCAGTGCTAATCACTGTGCCACCGTGTCACCCTGCTCTCTGAAACATGGGGCGACTTGAGTCACAGTCATTGCTAGTGCTTTAGCCAGACTTTCAGAGCTGACTTGATAGTAACGTGGACTGAGCATTGAGTGAATCATATGCACTGTGGTGTTCTGTTCACATTATACTACACTAAAGCAAAAGTAATACTGCGGTTAAAATAAATCGGAAATAATAAATTGGAAACGCTTAAGAGGTTAATAATTTTTGCTTATTGTAGATTGTTTTATTACTGCTTTTCAAACTGCAAGTTACCATTGCCATTCATCTTATGATATGCCTCTGGTTTACATCTCTATAAAGTGCCTTAGGCTATTCCTTCTGCCGTTGGTAGTTTGTGATGTTTCCTCCCTTTGACATGGAAATTGCCAGCTGTTCACTGTACCAGTGGGAAAACATCAGTTCAATATACTTTAATGTGGGAAGTTGTAATGATGAGGACTAAACAAAATGCATTTAATCCTTAATATTGTTGAGCCTCCTTTTCTCTTTGAAACAAAAGGATAGTATACTCTGAATATACTGGTGTTACAGCACTGCTAGAAATAATGTTTGCTTCATGCTATTTCTGCTCCAGGTAAAAGTAGATGAAAACTTAAAAGCTTTTCTCTCCTTGGTAATAAACTAAGATTGTTTCTCACATTTGGGCACTATTCATAAATTGTAAAATTTACCTACAATGATGGCACCAATTCAAGTTTTAAATTTAAGTGGATTCAGCAAAGGTTTGATTTTCTCTTTTCAACAAGTGCAAGTAGACAATGCTTAGTTGAATTTTGAGCATGTCCTGATATAATTACTTCATAGACAGTGCTAAAAACAAAGAGGTATAGCATCAACAATCCATAAGTGGTGAATAGAAAATAGTTTGGGAAGCTATTCTCTGTAATTCTCTAGACCCATTAGATAATGGGTTTAAGTAAACACTTTTAAAAGGGAAGAACAAATCAGAAATTGCATTGTGTACATTTGTTCATCTATTGTATGTAAAAGTACCCCGTAAGTTTTTATCGAGGTGTAATCAGGCATAACAAGGAAGATGCTGTTAGATTGAGTGGCTAAATCTTTGCTGACAAATGCGGGTTTTAAAAAGGGTCTTAAAGACCTTAGACAGTGGGCTCTAGGAAAGGAGATAGGACTTGACCAATAGATGGTGCAACCACTATGAGTCAGAGAAAGCAATGGCTACGGTTGATGTAGAGGTTTCTTTGTAACAGGCTAGTTTTGGAGAAAAGAAAATTTCTAGTAAGTTCTGAGGGGTGAGACCATGAGGAGATTAAACACAATTGTGAGAACTTTGAATCAAAGGTGTTAAGATCTGATGGAAAGGAAGAGAGTAGCTGAAGTAAGCATCGGTTCCTTAGTGAAACTAGAGAAAATTTAAAATGGGCAACCAGGAAATGACAGAGAATTTGAACAAATATTGTGTACCCATCCTCAATAGTAGAAGGTACAGCATAGGACAAGAGTAGAAGAAAAACAAGAGGCAAGGTGGAGTGAGAGCTCAGGGGCACAGTTTATCAATAACGGACTTCCTATTGAGATGATGAGGTGGAATTTCAGAGAGCACTTGAGGCTGGGATATTTGTTTTATTTAACATTGAGTAAGAAACATTTAGAATCAACACGGAAGGGTTATGGGAGACGGACAGAAGCAGAGCTCAAGTCACCATTAGATTAGCCTTGACTTTATTGAAAGATAGAGCATGTGTGATGGGTTGAATGGCTACTCCTACTCTTACAGGTTGTTCTGATATATAATGTGTGTTTGATTGACACAAATTCACTGTAACGTGATTGATGAGTTGGGGGCGCTGTTTCTAAAACCTGATTTCTCTATAACACGGGTTGCACAAGAAAACAACCATCGCATTATGAAAGAGCTACCTGTACTTCTAATGATCTTAGGATCTTTTTTTAGAATGCCTAACGCAAGTGTGAGAATTGGTAATAAAAATGTAACTGAGTCATAAAACATGCCACAAGTAGTGTTAAAACACTAGTGACCATTTTCAAACCATTCTATTTAAAAGTATAGGTTGATGGACTAAGGTGAAAAGTGAAATTCAATATTGTCGACAGTTAAGCAATGCACTCGTTTTGTAAATTTTTTTTAAGATACAGTAAATCATTACAAATTTGTAGAACACACTTGAAGACACTTAAGGTGTTTCTTAGGTTCTTATATAATCTGTATCCTCTGTCAGTGCTTTCCAAAATATTTGCCAACATTACTGCATTTTAACACATGCATGTGCGCACACACTGAATCAGCTCTTCTTCCTACTGCTAATATCATTACATTTTATTTGTAGCTGAAAATGGCAGGGATAATCATTTGTGTCTCCTGTTGTCTGCCTGTTTTAATACATGGCTAACTGGAAATGTGCTTCAATAGTGCTAATTGTTCTTACAAAAAGTTATGTTTGATGGTATTGTAACCAAATTTAAACTTTGGTTTGTGGCCAAACTTGTGGCCATACCAGCCTTTCGTCTGATCTCAGAAGCTTAAAATAAGAATGAACTTGGATGGGAGAAACTGGTTTGTGACTGTTGTTTAGTCACTTACCATGACTGTGCTCTGCTAAGGATCCAAAAATGTTTCTCATTTAATGCTTACTGTTTAAATTCCACCGCCCAATACTCATCGCAATAATTAAAAATGGCACTAAAACTACAATTCTGATCTTGTTTTCTTCTTCTTAAACAACTTCAGCAATGGCTTTGGCAAGGAACAAGGAAACCATCGAGCCTATCCTGCCATTCAATGTGATAATGGCTGATTGAATACTTCAATGCCTTATTCACCCTGTCCTGATATCTCTATGTCACTGGTAATCTGAAATCTATCAAACTCAACATTATCATCCTCAAAGACTGAGCTTCCACACCCCTCAATGGTAGACAATTCCAAAGTTTCACAATCCTAGAATAAAAATGTTTCTCTTCATCTCAGACATTTTTAAAATGTATTTATGGGAGATGGGCATAGCTGGCTGGGTCAGCAATTATTGCCCAGAGGGCAGTTGAGAGTCAACCACATTGCTGTGGGTCTGGAGTCACAAATAGGCTAGACCAGGTAAGGATGGCAGTTTCCTTCCCTGAAGGACATTAGTGAAACAGATGCGTTTTTCCAACAATCAACAATGGATTCATGGTTATCATTAGACTCTTAATTCAAGATGTTTATTGAATTCAAATTTCATCATCTGCTGTGGCAGGATTTCAACATGAGTACCCAGTAACATAAGTGGCATCCCCTTTATTTTTTAAATTGTGTGCCTTGGTCTCAGTTCCCCAATCAGGGGAAATATCTTAGCTGCACCTGCCCTTTCTATCCCTTTTAAGTATTTTGTAAGTTTCAAATGACATAATCTCTCATTCTTTGAAACTCTAGAGAACAGAAGCCCAGTTTCACGGGGCAGCCCCAACATCCCAGGAACAAATCCGGTGAATCTTTGCTGCACTTCACCTATGGCAATAATCTGTTTTCTGAGATGCGAAGACCAGAACTGTACACCGTACTCCAGGTCTAACCCAGCTCCTAGAAGGAAAACTCCACTACGCCTATGCTCAAATTCCCTTGCAATAAACGCTAACATTTCCATTAGCCTTCCTAAAGTCTTGCTGCATCTGCATGTTACCCTTCACTGAAGTATCAACAAGAATGCCGGGGTTCCTTTATATATCTACACTTTCCAACCTCATCCATTTATGTTTCATGTTTTTGTTTTGGCTGTAGAATGCAATTAATGTGAAAATTCCTTCTATACACTAAAAAAAATCCATTTGTGATAGGACATTGATTTGGAAAGTTAGTTCTATAAATCACATTTATACCTTACAGCTTCAGAAATTAGGGTTGGAATGAGGTGAAATAGGATTTGTAAAATTCGTAATTGGGTAATGCAATGCAGTGTGTATAGATTTCAATGGTGCATTGCTTTAACTAACTTGATTTTTAATTTTTAAGAATAGTATCGCTTTTTTTTGGTATTTAGTGTTGAGGAAACAACAGAGCTAAGCCAATAACATTTCAGTTTTTGTTCATTGTTGATTTTTGATCAATGAAAACAGTTTAATTGTTTCAATTGTGAAACTTCCACTTAAAAGAGTGCGAATAGCCAACTATGTATATGTAGAAAATATGGGAAAAGGAAACTGAAAATGCTTCTTAAGGGGTGAAGAATTTAAGTTATGTAACTTGTAAGCCACAGAGTCAAAAGGTATGACACTGGAAAACACAGCAGGTCAGGCAGCATCCGAGGAGCAGGAGAGTTGATATTTTGGGCATAAGCCCTTCATCAGGAATGGGAGGGGGTGGCCAAAGGGAGCTGAGAGATAAATAGGAGGGGAGTGGGGCTGGGGGAAGGTAGCTTGGAAGGTGATAGGTCGGTGAGGGTGGGGCTGATGGTGATAGGTCGGAGTGGAGGGTGGAGCAGAGAGGTGGGAAGGAAGATGGATAGGTAGGACAGTTCAAGAGGGCCGTGCCAAATTGGAGGGTTGGATCTGGGATAAGGTCAAGGAGGGGAGATGAGGAAACTGGTGAAATTGACATTGATGCAGAGTTAACTCCCCCCTATTTACCTTTCAGCCCCCTTGGGCCCCCAATGAAGGGCTTATGCCTGAAACGTCAAGTCTCCTGTTGCTCGGATGCTGCCTGACCACCTCTACTTTTTCAGCAGTACACATTTTGATTCTGATCTCCAGCATCTGCAGTCCTAATTTTCTCCCAGTCCTTATAAGCCACAGAAACAGACCTAACTAGTCTGTTGTATATCATCTCTGATTCATCTACGTTAAAGTTTGTTTGTGATTTCCCCATCTGCAAGTTTTCTTAAATTAATCTTTACAAAATAAGAATCTTTTTCTCTCGTTACAGTTTGTTCTGTCTGGCTCTGATGACTTTAATCTGTACATGTGGCGCATTCCTTCCAGTTTGGAGACAGGTGAGTTATAATTTAACCTAATGTGATTTACTTAGATTTGTTTTTATATCTAATTTTGTGGTAAATAAAGAATATATGATAGCTCTTTTAGAAGAGACACTCAGTCTGAGTTTATATAGACATTTTCCCAATACGTAATTAGGAGAATGAATTTGTTTTGTTTTTAAACTTGTCTGCAATGTTTTTTTTAATAGAAGCCTGGACTAATGAGGTGAGTGTCCTTGATCTTCCTGCTGTAAAAGTCTGCCTAGAAGTGGATTTAATCAGTCTCCTAGTGGTGTTGTACAAAACATTTCATTGTTTAATGTTTACTTGGCAGTCTCTTTCCAGCTATGGGAATCATTATTAAAAACGTGACAGTCTTAACAGGAGCTCTAAGTTTTGAGTTAGGGACTCTTTGTGTGTGGTTTTGAGTGAGCAAATTCTGAACTTGTACTTTATAGCAATGTTTGAAAAAGTTAATTTATTGTGACTGGGTTTTTTTCCATTCTCTAATCTATTTTAAGCATTCCTGTACTCCTCTTCAAAAAGCAAAATGTGTTAAGTGTCCTGAAAGGAGCTCAATTTTGGAAACTCTGCCCAGGTTGAGTGCAGAACCTGAACCAGCTTAGGAGAGCAGAACAACTTCATGGTCAACTTGAAACGAGAAATGGGATACAAATATTGGAATTCAGTTAATACGCAGCAAATGTTCAGGGAGTTAGTCCTCAGACATATATTACAGCCGGTCTGGCAGCATCTGTGGGGAGAGAAATAGAGTTAACATTTTGAGTCTGGGATGATGTTCTGAGGAAGTTTCTCCAGCATTTCATGTTTGTTTCAGATTTCCAGCATCTGTAGTATTTTGCCTTTATGCATTTCTGTTTAGATGGTTCTGCTTCTTTTGAAGATAAACTGGTACAAAAGGTAGACTAAAAATGATATTTTGGTTGTCATAATGTTGGACTGGGATGGACAAAGTTAAAAATCACACAGTGCCAGGTTACAGTCCCAACAGGCTTATTTGGAAGCACTAGCTTTTGGAGCACTGCTCCGTCATCAGGTAATTCTGGAGTAGGGCCATAAGACACAGAGTTTATAGCAAAAGATTACAGTGTCATGCAACTGAAATGAGATATTGAACAAACCTATACTGTCGTTAAACCTTTCATCTTTTCGAATGGGTTGCAGGTTTTGGTTCATTAATATATAAATCCCAGAACTTCTTTTAAGTCACATTCTCGAGATAACTCGAGGTTTTATAAAAAAAAAAGGTGACATCCTAGCTCTGACAATGCATTAAAAGTGTGAGGTTAGAATCTGTCTGTATCCCAATCTTGTGTAAGACTGGTTCTATTTCCGAAGTAGAATTTACAAAATATTACATAGATTGACTGCCTGCAGATTGTGGGCAAAATAGAATGTATTTACAAATATAATTCTGCAAATAAAAATTCACCCCATAGACTTTTGTGTGTGTGCATGAGAGAGTGTGTATGTGAGTGCACGTAAAAATGTGTTTGCATGTGTGCAAGCTTGGTAAAGTCAGAGTGTGATGGAGTATAAGCCTGAGAGATGGTGTGTGCGTGGGTGAGAGTGTGGAGTGTGTATGTGTGTGTGTATGAGAGGGACCATAACTATGAGAGAGGGTCTGCGTGAGTGAGAGTATGGAAGAGTGTGTGTGTGCGCATGAGAGAGAGTGTATAGTGTAGTGGGGTCACCTGTAGTGTGACATGAACCCAAGGTCCCAGTTGAGACCATCCTCATGGGTACTGAACTTGGCTATCAGCCTCTGCTCAGCCACTTTGTGTTGTTGCCTATCCTGAAGTCCGCCTTGGAGGATGGTCACTCGAAGATCCGATGCCAAATGTTCCTGACGGCTGAAGTGTTTCCCAGTCATGTGCTCTCTCTCTCTCTCTCTCTCTCTCTCTCTCTCTCTCTCATACATGCACACACAAAGATACGTTTATGGGGTGAAATTGTATTTGCAGATACATGCTATTTTGCTCAAAAAATGTACAATCTGCAGGCAGTCAATCCATGTAATATTTTGTAAATTCCACTTCGGAAATAGAACCAGTCTGACTCAAGATTAGGATACAGACAGGCTCTAACCTCACACCTTTAATGCATCATCTGAGCTGAGATGTCACCTTTTTTTATAAAACCTTGTTATCTCAAGAATGTGACGTAAAAGAAGTTCTGGGATTTACATACTAATGAACCGAAACCTGCAACCCATTCAAAAAGATGAAAGACTTAATAGCAGTCTAGGTTTGTTCAATGTATCATTTTAGTTGTGTGACACTGTAATCTTTTGCCATAAATTGTATCTTATGGTCCTGCTCTACAGCTACCTGATGAAGGCGCAGCGCTCCAAAAACTTGTGCTTCCAATTAATCCTGTTGGACTATAACCTGGTGTTGTGTGATTTTTAACTTAATTGTCATACAAGGTGTTCACAAATAAATAAAAATTATCAATCAAAATTATATTTCAGTAACTTCTGAGTAGAGCCTTATTATCCTGCTCAACAACTCACGTGTGGCAGCAACAAAAACAAATTGTTGGGAAAACTCAGCAGGTCCAGCAGCATTTGTGGAGAGAAAGCAGAGCTAACTTTCGGGTCCAGTGACACACTTTCACAGTTGTTCTGCAGTTTCTGTTTTTGTTTCTGATTTCCAGCATCTGCAGGTCTTCCTTTTGTTTCTGTTTGGAATTCATATGTATTCCACATAAAGCAAACTTGAAAATGCTGTCTGCTTGACACCCTGATGGGTGATGGCAAAGACCGTTGCCTAGATATGTGCAGCTACTTGCTTTATTGATTACTCTTGATTGCTTCTGTCAGCTTTTTAAGCTATTTTTCTAATCAACCTGTTCACAAATGTTATTACACATCTGGAGCAGGTGGGACTTGAATCTGAGTCTCCTGGTCCATGAGTAGGGACACCCGCTGCACCACAAGAGTCCCTTCTATCAACTTTTTAACTTGCATCCTTTAATATAAAGTTAAAAATCGCACAACACCAGGTTATAGTCCAACAGGTTTATTTGGAAGCACTAGCTTTCAGAGTACTGCTCCTTCATCAGGTGGTTGTGGAGAATAAGATCGTAAGGCACAACCACCTGAGGAAGAAGCACTGCTCCAAAAGCTAGTGCCTCCAAATAAACCTGTTGGACCATAAATTGGCACGTGATTTTTAACTTTTGTGCACCCCAGTCCAACACTGGCATCTCCAAGTCATGGCTTCCTTTAATATAAGTGTTGGTGTACCAATTAAGCCTTGCCTTAATGGTAGCTTCACATTAAGATGGTTAGGGATCCAAGTCTCATTCCAGGCATATATGTAGATAATTCAGCCCACACATCAGTGCAGTACTTGAAGATACATTTCCAATGAGATGTTAATTCTCTGTCTCACCTGTTGTTTATCTGTTGGGTGTGGGACTTGGTTGCACACAATTCAACTGACCCATTTCGTATGTAACAGGAGATTTATTCTGAGATCTTGAAAGGTGCTCTATAACTGTAATTTATTTTTCTGTTTCATTGCGTTGTTGCAATAGGTTTTGGTATTTCCTACACTCCCACATAGGAAAAATACATACAGATCTGAAAAACCATTATGAATGATTATTTTAAAACAATTCCAATCCTGGTGAGCAGCATTCTAAATGAGTATTTAATATATAAATTCCGTTGTTATCTGACAGCAGTCTACATAGTTCCTTGATGTTTTTAAAACTGATTTAGATTGTTGTAAATTCAAGTCGACATCAACAATTGCTCTCTAGGTATTCTGAGTTTTAAGGTATCTCACTGAAACATATTTTGCTTGCTTCTAACTGCAATTGTAACTTCTGCCAGTAGCAGTGTCACATTGCTATTGAGGTTCTGTTTGCCATCCTAAAGCAGTTCTGTGGTGTGAACATTTAATTTTCTAACTATTTATTTCAGATGTGCAGAGAGAGAAATGTGTAATGATTTGCAGGCTTGTTTGATGTAGCCTTGACTTTTGAAGTATCGGTTTGCAGAAACTGACTATGTTAGATTTTACTTCTATGTTACTTCTACTGACTATGTTAGATTTTAAGCATTAGCTTTTTGAAAATTATTATTTAACGGGGATTATCACTATAATTTTAAATACCAGCTGGTAAGAAAAGTTGGTAATTGGATATTTTTGCTCAAGCCTAGCATCCCATAATTTGACTGGAGTGTACTGTTTCAGCCTGCCCTCGGGTTCAGCTGGATTGTAATGGTGGGAGGGGGAAGCTGTGTTAACAAGAAACAAAGTTATTAATGTGCAAGTCAGCCAGTCCCTTCAGGGGTATGAGGTACAGCATGAATTCTGAATCTCCAGAACATGCTGATTGATTTTATGACATTCTGCTGTTGCTTTGCACTGGATGTATGTCACCCATATCCTCCCCTTTATTTTTAAGTATTTGCTGGATTTGCATGTTACTTACATTTTAAACTCACCATAGAGAGTTAAGTGAAGTAATTTAAAAAGCAACAAAGTATTTGCTGATGATTGTCATGTGATGGCATTAGAGGGGGGACAGTTTAAGCTTTGGGGACTCTTCAGGTGCTAAATTGATAACATTGTTTCCCTTTTATGTTTTTATGTGATCTTAATCTAATCTTCCTTTCTCTCCATTCTCCTCTTCTACCTGATTTGGTTATTTTTCTCCCATCTTAGTCATTCCACTGTTTCAATCTTGACCCTGAAATTTCATCAGTTAAGGAGATGCTCTTCCAGCAAGTTATGTTGCAAAATATTTTTAAGCTGAAGGGTCTGGAGCAAGTGGTTCCTGGGATAATTATGTAAATTGTTCACCTGGCTCAAGATCTGGCCTATTTTGCTCGGTTTTATGTCTTGCGACTGTTCGTTGTCTCTCTCATGGCCTTTGAATAAGTAAAAAAAAATGCAGGTACCCAATCCTTTACCTGAAAGCCGAAATTCCGAAATACGATATACTTTTCGTGGAGTGTCAATTTGGCGTGCGAACAGGTGACCCAACTTCACACCACTCGAACCATGTCCCTCAGCTGTAATGTGGCAGTGTGGCCTAGCACTAGCAGATATCAATTGTGTCTCAGCGCTTGTACTATTCACATATGCATCTGCTGTTAGGTTTTTCTTATTTCGCTGTGAAAATGTCATTTATTCCAAAAACTGAAAAGCAACTGGCCCCAAAGATTTCGCAGAAAGGATTGTGTACCTGTATCTTGTGTAGAATCTTTTGTAGAGATGTGTTTTCTCCCAACTTTGTCTACTACTAATTTCAATACCCACAAATATAACAGAACTGTTTATGTAAACTTGTCTGATACTTTACTGCCAGCAGAGTTAATATAACCTGAATAATCTGAATAGTAGCAATCATCATCAGATTACTGCTCCACCTGAGTACTTGATAATGATTTGCATTTCTTCAATCACCTAAGCTTGGCCTTATCAGAAATGCAGAGCGCAGCATCCTCCAGTGAGCTCCGTGCCAGTGGATTAAAATTGGGGAAAGATCCAACAAGTTTCCTTTTTATGACATAAGGTGTCCAATAAGTTTTAAATGTCCAGTTTGAATGTTTATGATTGGATGGATGAATGGCTGGGATGGAAGATGGTAGGTGTGTAAGGTTAATGGTGATGAGGTGGAAGTCTAGGTTTTAATCTGGGTAAATACTTTAATATTGTCCATAAGACCGTAAAACATAGGAGCAGACATCAGGCCATTCAGCCCATTTAATCTGCTCTACCATTCAATCATGGCTGATAAGTTTCTCAACCCCATTCTCCTGTTCCTCCCTGTACCTCTACACTATCTGATCCTACCTCGTCGTTTCTTACTGTTGATGTAATTTCACTTATTAATAGAGCAACCCCACCCCCTCTGTCCACCTGCCTACCTTTTCAATCGGATGTATATCCTTGAATATTCAGCTCCCAGTCCTGATCCCCTTGCAGCCAAGTCTCTATGATGCTCACCATGTCATACCTGGCAATTTTGATCTGTGCTACAAGCTCATTTACCTTATCCCTTACACTGCATGCATTCAAGTATAACACTTTCAGTCCTGTATTAACCATCCCTCTTTACATTGTCATTCGTTTCTCCAGTGTACAGAGGAACCTAGATTATCTGAACAAGATGGGTGGGCACTATTTTGTTTGGATAATCGATTATTCGGATAATTGACTTTACCTTAAACAAGGGAAGCCATGCTGATCTAACGCTGTGCTTTACCAGAGAATTTGTTTAAATCTATAATTTTAATGTATTGAGCACAAGAGAACACAGATTTCACATAATGAACAAAATAAAGCAATGATAAAACGAGAAAGCTTTTTAAATGTAGCAGTAGTTAGTATTTGGCAAGGAGTGGTGAAGACTCCTTGTAAACAAGGTCCCGAACAGCTTCTATGATCGCAAGAGCCTTTGTCAGTTTGCAGGAACTCAGTCTTGCGATAGAAATACAGAAGTATCGCCTTGTGCATGCATTAATGTTCTTGGCATTTTTTTTCATGAACGGCCCGGTAAAGTGACGGGAATACCGTGTACTGTAAAACACTTACTTTTGCAAAGGGCTGTGAAACAAACCTTACCTAAAAAAAAATCCAGTCGCTGCTGCTTGTGTTTCTTTGTTTTTGCCAGTGTTTTCACATGTTCTTCAATACAGATAAATCAAACATACTTACCTCTTTGATGTTACGTTTTTGCGGGACCTTGAAATCTTCTTCAGATAATCCCGAAATTCAGATAATTGATATTCGGATAATCAAGGTTCCTCTGTACTTTGAAGTTTGATTGCTAACCCTTTCCAGATTCTCTCCTATTTGTGTCTATGCTGGCAATTTTAAATAACCTCTCCTGAGTTCTGCACTCTTAACTCCTCTTTTAATTTGGGATTTCTAATTTTGCCTATAACTGACACCCCCATCTATTTAGTTTATAGCCCTGTCTACAGCTGAGATTGTGAGATTCGCTACGGCTCTGCTCCCAGCACAGTTCAGATGAAGACTATCCCATCGGAACAGGTTCCTTCTGCCCCAGTGCTGGTACCAATGTCCCATGAATTTGAACTCCTTTCTCCCACACCAATCTTTGAGCCATGTATTTACCTGCTTAATCTTACTGACCCTGTGTCAATTAGCTCAGGTGCTAATACAGAGATTACCACCTTTTTGGTTCTGCCTTTTAATTTAGCTCCTAGCTGTTCATACTCCCTTAGCAGAGCCTCTGCCCTAGTTTTCTTTATGTCATTGGTACCTGAGTGGGCCACAACCGTTGGATCTTGACCCTCCCATTCCACGTTCCTCTGCAGTCCAGATGAGATAACCGGAACCTGAGCACCAGGCAGGCAAAACGGCCTTTGGGATTCTTGATCCTGTTCACAGAGAACAGTGCCTAAGTCCCTAACTATACTTCCCCAATTATAGCAACATTTCTCTTCTGTCCCCCGGATGAAACCACGCAGACACAGGGAGAATGTGCAAACACCACACAGACACTCGCCCAGGGCTGGAATTGAGCCCACATCCCAGGTGCTGCAAGGCAGCACTGCTAACCACTGTGCGCCCCCCCCCCCCCCAAACTTAAGGATGTTATTTTAATAAGAGCATGGAACTAAATCTCTGTAATCAGATCAAATTAATCCTTGAGTCAAATTTTCCTAATTTTCTTTACCATTTATCCATCTTCTTAAAAAAAATTAGCCTGGAAATTTAATGATCTGTTAGGCGCTTGAAAGGAAGGTGCATAAGGGGGTTTACCTTTTCTCACAAATGGTATGAATTCTACATTCATGCAGTTCGACAAAATGAAATCAAAATGGTACCTTCTTGGATTGTAAACGAATAGCAGCACAAAATGGAAGGATGTAGATTTACTTTTTCTTCTTACCTTCTCGGCATCTGTATTTATAGTCATGTTACTCTGGGAAAGTGACTCACTTGTCAGAGAAGTGGGTAAAGAAGACTAAGCAAAAGAGTGTTGTGATAATTTGCAGGAAAACAACAGCAGTTGTATCCTTTATGGGAGGAAAGGGTGGGTGGTGTACATAAATTTTGCTTTACATGAATAAAGAAAACATTCAAAATTGCTATTATTTGGTTCTTGCAATTTATGTTTTTCACCCCATAAAACAATCTTTTGCATTCTTTCTGGATGACATTACTAATTTATAGCAAATTCTGATAGACTTCTGGTGTGAGTCTGTGCCTGTTGGAAACAGCCCAGGCTTGTTTTATGCAGAAATTGGTGGAGATTGACATCTTGAGTTTGTGAGCTTAAATTGACACTTGGAGCTAAAATTAGAGCATGAATCTAATGGGCCTCCATCCATCACAACAGTAGCAGCTTAAAGATAAAATGGAAGATCTTGTTGCATCCTTGTTATGACATTCTTCAATGAGGTCCTTATTTACGTGTACCAAACAGCTGCTTAAAGAAGGAGTCCAGCTGCGTACAATATTTTATGATAAAACAGGCATTCCCTGTGGCATTCTTGGGTAGAACTGCGAGGATCTTGCATTGTGGAGCATTAGCATAGGTTGGACTTTACTTCTGGGGAGGCAGAAAGAGCAACAGTGTCCCTCCCTAATTTTGCAGGACTGGCCTGGGTTGCTGCTCTGCCAGGTGCCCTGCCACAGAGGATCCAACTCCTTTAACTTCAGAGTCCCACAGCCAGGACATTAAGACTTTAGCCATATCTCATCTTTCAGATGGTCTGGGCCTCTTACTGGAGAGCTAAGCTGCCAGTCTACACTTTGCTAGGAGCCATTAAAACATGTTCTTGTGGTGGATGTGCATGGCATTGTATGCGGTGGCTCCCTTGCATATTATTTAAGAACTTAAGGTTTTTTTTTAACACTGCAACTGCAGCAAGAACGTTACCATGGCACTTTGTTTTTGGAATGTCAAGAGATCATGGTGGGAGATGATGGTTAGCATTTGGGAAACTTGTCAGCAAGAAGAATGATTAAAATTTAATTGTAGATTTGAGTATGGCCTTCAAGTAATGAATTAAACCTTTTGAGCACTTTGATAAACCCAATTTTCTTTCTTCATCGGGTTATTGAAAGCAGTAGTACACCTTCAGCAATTTTGACAAAAGCGAGTGATAATTGGGAGACAAAATTATCTTGGTTTACTTATGCGACTATGTGACTGACTATGCACTGGAATCTAATGTGTATTTGTCAAAAATACTGGCAACATTTAGAAGTGTTTAAAGTCAAGCTGATGTGTAACTATACTTCTGTAAATTGTTTGCAGGAGGCCCTGCCAGAATTGTGAATGGTGCGTTTATGGTGCTGAAGGGCCATCGTTCCATCGTCAATCAAGTGCGCTTTAACTCTCATTCATACATGATCTGTTCATCAGGTGTGGAAAAGATTATCAAGGTATGTTGTACAATGAATCAGAGTTTGCTGTTGATCAAATTAGACTTCAGCTACTTGGCCATTTATATAAACTGAGATTACATTATTTGAAGATTTCCTTAACAAAACTACCATTTTAATATAGCAGGTAATGTAGACAGTAAACTTTTTAATACGGGAACCTGGCTCATTCTGGATAACTATATTTTTTGTTTTACATGCCTGGATTAAACTGTTCTGAGTTCTAGATTTATCTGTATGTATATCATGATACAATGTTTATTCCTGCATTAATTTGTTTTAATCTTTGTGTAGTTTTACACGTGAGCATGCTGTCTAACCACATAGTTATTTTGACTGTTTGTGGGGTCTCCACTTAGTGATTTTCGACTTGAATATTCAGTTTTAAATGAAATTGTGTTGAAATTCCCTATTACTGAAATTGCCTTTGAAATCAACTAATTGATCTTTTCCTATACTTCAGAGTAGTTGATAGGAAAGATTAATTGCAGGAAAACTGCCCCCTCAGCATGTTCCTGATTGCCTTTGGAATTGTGTATATTAGCATCTTCTTTGGGCTCCCTGTGATAATTCTCAGGGCTACAAAAAGTCCCATTTCTGATCCTCTGCATTGGAAGAGCAGTTTGGAGGTGAACACACCAGATGGCCACCTTCTTTCGAGGCCGCAATTTCCTTTCCCACATGGTTAAAGATGCTCTCCAATGCATCTCGTTCACATCCCGCCCCTCCGCCCTCAAACTCCACCCCTCCCCCCCCCCCCCCGGTGCTCACCTTCCACCCTACCAACCTTCGCATAAATCAAATCAACTGCTGACACTTCCGCCTACCACAGCTGATTGACACAGGAACTTGGGAGCCATATTTGAATCTCTGCATTCTATTTGTTTTTAATAAGTGTTTACAGCCTTGCAATGTGGCTCTTGAGCACCTAGGTTTTGGCATATGAGCTGTTTTAGTTCCAGAATGTGAGGTGGTGAATATTAGCTTGCTCTCAGGAAGCTCTACTGGAGTTTGCACAAAAAGAAGGTAGTGACAACAGCATTTAATACCAGTGCTGCTGATTTTGGTTGGCATCTTGTCCTGTCCTCAATAATGGGTTTGTTGGCAAAAAGATCATTTATTTTGGTAGGAGCACTGTCACTTTCCTCCTTCCATGTTGATTTAGGTCCCTGCCTGGGAAGGCTTGTAGATGACTTCCTTGCTCTCTTCTAATTGAGGCTGTTTTGTGGCTGACTGTACGTAAGTGAATAGTGGTGATGGCCTTCTATTATCGCTAGACTATTAATCCAGAAACTCAAGTAGTGTTCTGGGGACCTGGCGTACATGCGACTCCAGATACGCACAAATGTGGTTGACTCTTAACCACCCTGTGAAGTGGCCAAGCTAGCCACTTACTCAGTTGCTTCAGTCACTTTCTTACAAAAGAAGTGTAACCAGATGGGCCACCTGGCATTGACTTTGGCACCGGAAACAACAGTCAAAGCAGCTCTGTCAGCCCTGTACAGTGCTATGTACTAACATTATGGGGCGGGTGCTAAAATTGGGAGAGCTGTCTCACAGTCTAGTCAAGCAGCAACCTGACATAATCATACTCAGGGAATCATACCTCACAGACAATATCCTAGATACCACCATTCCTGGATATGTCTTGTCCCACTGGCAGGACAGACCCAACAGAGGTGGCAGCACAGTGCGATACAGACGGGAGGGAGTTACCCTGGGAGTCATCAACATTGACTCTGGGCCCCATGAAGTCTCATGGCATCAGGTTAAACATGGGCAAGGAAACTTCCTGCTGATCACCATGCACAGTCTTCTCTCAGCTGACGACTCTGTGCTCCTCTATGTTGCACAACACTTGGAGGAAGCACTAAGGATGGAGAGGGCATGGAATTTATGGTAGATGGGGGATTTGAGTGACCATAAGCAAGAGTGGTTCAGCAGAAGGACTACTGATTGAGCTGATTATATAATAAAGGACATAGCTGTTAAACTGGGTCTGCAGCAGTTGGTAAGGGAGCCAACAAGAGGAAAAACATACTTGACCTTCTCCTTACCAATCTGCTTGCCATAGCTGTATCTGTCCATGACACTTCGTAAGAATGACCTTGTGAAGTCCCACCTTCACATTGATAGTGCCACACACCACAATGTAAGGTATTATCACCATACTAAATGAGGTAGACTTCAAATAGATCTAGCTACTCAAGACTGGGCATCCATGAGACACTGCGGGCCATCAGCAGCAGAATTGTACTCCAGTACAACCTGCAACCTCATGGCCTGCATATCCCCCACTCAACCATTACCATCAAGCCAGGGGATCAACCCTGGTTCAATGAAAAGTACAGGAGGGCATATCAGGAACAGCACCAGGCAAAATCTGAAAATGAGGTGTCAGCCTGGTGAAGCTACTAAACAGAGTTACTTGCATGCCAAACAGTATAAACAGCAAGTGCTCAACAGGGCTAAGCAATTCCACAGCCAATCAGTCTGACCTAAGCTTTGCAGACCTGCCACATGCAGTCATGAATAATGGTGGACAATTAAACAACTCACTGGAGGAGGAGGAGACTCGACACATCCTCATCCTCTATAGAAGAACTCAGCAAATCAATGCAAAAGACCAGGCTGAGGCATTCGCGGTAATCTTCAGCCATAGGTGCCAAGTGATGATCGATCTTGGCCTCCTTAAGTGGTCCCCAACATTACAGATACCAGTCTTCAGGCAGTTTGAACATCAAGAAATGGTTGGAGGCACTGGATACTGCAATGGCCATGGGCCCTGATAATATTCTGGCAATAGTACTTGAAGACCTATGCTCCAGGACTTGCCACTTTCTTAGCTAAGCTGTTTCAGTACAGCTGCATCTCTGGTATCTACCCAAAAATGTGGAAAATTGTCCTGGTTTGTCCTATGCACAAAAAACAAGACAAATCTACCCGAGCCAATTACCTCCCCATCAGTCTACTATCAAATATAAGTAATGGAAGGAGTCATCAACAGTGCTGTCAGCAATAACCTGCTCACTGGCACCCTGCTTGAGTTCTGCCAGGGCTACTCAGCTCCTGACCTCATTAGAACCTTTGTTCAAACATGGACAGAAGAGCTGAATTCCAGAGGTGAGGTGAGTGTGACAAACCTTGATAGCAAGGCTGCATTTGACCAAGTATGGCATTTTTGAAAAATTCATTCGCAGGATGAGGGTGTCACTGCTAAGGCAGCATTTATTGCCCATCCTTAATTACCCAGACGGCAGTTAAGAATCAACCATATTGTTGTGGGTCTGGAGTCACACGTAGGCAAGAGCTGTTAAGGATGGTAGTTTCCTTCTCTAAAGGACATTAGTGAACCAGATGGGGTTTTTTTCTAACAATCGACAATGGATTCATGGTCATCATTAGACTCTCCATTTGAGAACTTATTGATTTCACATTCCATCATCTGCCATAGTAGGATTTGAACCCGGGTCCGTAAATCATTGAGTAATAGTCTAGTGATAATACCACTAGGCCATCCACCTCCTAAGCTAAGATCAAAGATTGACACTTGTCAAGGGGATTCGTTTTATTGTGGGTCCAGAACAAACCAAAGGAACTAAACATTTTTGAGTCATGCTAGCTTGTTTCTCCAGGACAAAAGTATTAATTAAAGGATAGTAATTAGTGTGCCATATAGCTCAGGCACCAGAACATTTACTGAGTGTCATAGTGGCATTGTACAAACATTCTACTGCAGGAATGCTCTGTGACTTGTGGAATCCACTTAAACTTGACTTCCTTTCCAAGGTCTTTCATCACTGATCACTCATGAACCTTAAAAGATTGACTGGCTGTGCTGAGAGAACATGAAGGACCATAAATGCAATTTCTTTCTCATCACATTGGGTCCCCAAAAGTTCCTTGCCAAGCCAGATTTTGTCTGTAGGTGGAATAGAAGAAATATGGACTGGTGACTGATGACTGCTTCACAAATTAAAGATGTGATTTTTGTTTGTATGTGGATTAAATGTCTCTGTAGTCAAAATGTTCTTGAATTTGGAATGTGCACCTTTTGGACTAGTGCTTCACTGTGGAATTATGTCAATTATATCCAACCTGCGATCGCTTCTGCAATATTGCAATACAGATATTGAGGACCTGAAATGACACATACCAAAATACTCCAATCTCTGGAGTAAAGATGTTTGACACTTTAGTGAAAATAAAATTGCTTTGACTTTCTTTCTCCCACAAATTTGTGATGAACTCACAGGAAAACTAATTTACAATTTTAGATTCCACAGCAGGGAAGTGATTCTAGATCTATATAAATCTTTGGGTAGATCACATATATCACATCATGTTCAGTTCTGGGCACCTTATTTAAGAAAGGATGTTAAATCCCTGGAGACAGTTCAAAGGAGATTTATTAGAATGATACCAGGAATGAGGATTTTAGATACAAAGAAAGATTAGAGTGATTGGGTTTATTCTCTTTAGGGCAGAAAAGATTGAGAGGTGAGCTTATTGAGGTGTTCAAAATTGTGAAGAATTTTGACAAGGTGAAGAAGGGTATTCAGTTTCCACTAGTTGGTATGTCAGTAACTAAGGGTCATGATTTCAAGACTGTCAGCACGAGAGCTAGGAGTGAGGAGAGGTGAAGCTTTGTTACTCAGAGCGTAGTTAGGGTTTGGAATGAGTTGCCTGGGAGAGTGGTGGAGGCTTCACATGAGAGCTGGATATATGTTTGTTTTTGAAATGATCGTCTGCCTTCTCTACAGGTGCAGCTCTCACCAGCCTGTTGCTTTTGGTTGCATTGGTTAACTGCTGTTAACCATGGCTCAGCCAGGAGTACACTCACTTCGACATCAGGAGTTCGTAGATTATAAGAAACCTAAAAGCGAAATACTGTGGAAGTGCTGTTCTGTCAGTGGTGTTGCTTTTGGATGCTAGCCAATTTCTCTTTTGGATTCATGTAAAATTATCTTGGGGTGTTTTAAGAGAAGAGCAAGAGTGTTACCCCCTATTTCCTGGCCAGTTTTTGCCCTCAATCAACATCATAAAAGATTTGGTCATTATCAAATGGTTACTTGTACGAGTTGGCGGTGCACAAATTGATCAGACTATTTCTCACATTACAGCATTAATTACATTTTAAAAATACTTGGTTGGCCATAAGGTGCCCTGAGATTGTGGAAGATATATCAAAGGTGATTATTTGTCAGCTTTATCCTTCCTAGAAAGAAGCAGCACTGAGTTAGATAACAGGGGGTGAGCATCTCCTCATTCAGACAGCGAGGCTGAGGTCAGAAAGGTTTATAAAGCCTACAGCAAAATCCAGAATATCTTCAGATCACAGTTGAAAATCATTTCATTTTATATGCTTATTACTTTCGGCATCTGAAAAGCAGAAGGATAAATATTTATGACTTCTGGGTCTCATATTCCAATCACAACATCCTCCTGTCATCTGGCCCTGCGTGCCTGCCGGTGAGTGTCCAGTGTCTTTTGGGACATGGCCTGTCAAGCAGTGATAACTCACCATGTTGCCACTGCAATATCTTCTGAATCCACTCTCAAATTTCTCTTGACTGTATGAATTTCTCATCTCGGTACAATTATCTATGTTATGTTTTACCTTTTATACTGATATACTCGGTGCCTTTCTCGACAGCACGGTCATGTTGATGGAAATCTTCATCTGTCTCTACTTGCTGATGGAATTCTCCATCTTTATAGCCACCCTTTAAAAAATAAATAGCTATAAATCCATATTTTGGATCAACCAAACCTTCTTACCTATCCCTTTTGTTCCCTAATTTATATTGTTTCTCAAAGCAGCTTCTTTTCATTTGAAGGTCCTCGATTAAATAATTAAGTGATGGTATAGGTATTGGTGAAATTCTCTCGCAAGATTGCGATAAAACTGATCACTATAAAAAGATTCTCAGTTTGATTTAAATCAGCTATTTGATCACAGAGTAAATGCTTATGCATTGTTACTGTTGTGGCCTGTAGTATTGTGATTTAAGTGCAAAGCTCTCTCTTACAATTGAGGCTAAAGTTTGTCTACCTTCAATGAATTTCCATAAGGATATGCGAGAGCTGTAAATTTTAATAGTGCATAATATTATAAAATCTGAAAATAATCGTCTATTTATGTTTTATGTAAATCCTGTTTTCTTAAAAAAACATTGTTCCGGAAGAGTTGCTCTTAGGGTAAACACAATGTTCTGTGCTTTCTAAATACAGGTGTGGAGTCCATACCTCCAACCAGATTGTGCTGGAGACTTAGAAGGAGTAGTGGAAGATGACACCCGCAATCTTTACACGCATGAAGAGTACATCAGCCTTGTCTTAAACAGTGGGAGTGGTCTGTCTCATGACTACGCTAACCAGTCTGTTCAGGAAGATCCAAGGATGATGGCTTTTTTTGACTCTCTTGTACGGCGTGAGATTGAGGGTTGGAGTTCTGACTCGGACAGTGACCTGAACGAGAGTACAATTCTTCAGCTGCGTGCAGGGACGAGTGAGCGTTCAGGATACAGCGATACAGAATCGTCTGCTTCGTTGCCACTGTCACCCCAGCAGGGGGATGACTCGGATGAGGCAACCTACACCCTGGACCGACAGAAACTGCTGAATACATCCGCAGTCAGGGAAGACCTGCGGTCACGTCGGCAGAGATTGTCCGCCCTCCGGCGCTACCAAGACGAGCGGCTTCGAACTCTCTCAAATGACTCTGATTCCTCAGAGAACAACTACCAACAGGTAAATACAGATTCTGATGCCGATCCCGTGAAGAGGCCTCGGTCACCGAGCCCAGAGGCAAATGATTCCAGTAGTTCCAGCAGTAATGGTAGGCGCCGTGCATCTATGCGGCAGAGGAACGCCGCGAGAGCCAAACAGAAGCTCCGTCGGGAGAAAAGGAGTACTTCACTGCTCAAAAAGTTAAAGCAATGTAGTGCTGAGACTCGTCGTAACTATTCCCAAGTACGTGATGGTGATAATTCGTCAGCTTCGTCCTCCCCAGAAAGAAGCAGCACTGAGTTTGACAACAGGGGAAGAGTATCTCCTTACTCAGACAGCGAATCTGAGGTCAGAAAGGTTTATAAAGCCTACAGCAAAATCCAGAACACTTTCAAATCACAGTTGAAAACAAAGGGAGACACCACGGCGTTTTTGTCACTGGCAGATATGCCAAACACAAGTGAGAGAGGCAGTTCAATAAATACTTCAACACAAGAAAATGATTCTGCAAGGAAAGGTCCAGTAGTACCTCACAGACTTAGAGAGGAAAGTTGTTTTGACGAACACAATGGTGAAAGCACCAGCTCAGCAGAGAATAGAAAAGTACAGGCAAAGAGCAAGCATTCACTTTCACTTGGTCATGAATGCAGTACTGTAACACCTGTAAAGGAAATTACACCTGGAGAACAGGTTTATGTTGTTGAAGATGCCCCCAGTAGTTGTGCTGAGCATTGTTATGAGGCAAAAAAGGTTAATGGCAAATCGGTCTGTGTTGGAAGCAACAGTAACCTAACTAACCAGTGTCAAGCATTTGGCAGCCAGGCACAAGAGCTATGTGGTCACGCACAGGTGTTGGAATGTGTGAATGCACAAACTACACAGCAGATAAGCAGAGAAGAATCTGGTCAGGAATTTAAGTCCACATTCTCTCCAGAAATCTATTTAGTTGGAGCAAGAAGTAATTCTGACCACACTGATAAATCCAAAACCAGGACTTGTGATGTGGAAGACAGGTGTTCAGAGACTTCCTGCAATAACGGCCTTTTTGAAAGGCAGTGTGCAGGCCACTGTGAACAAACGTGCTCAGAGCAAATGGATTCCGCAGTGGCCTCCAAATCCGAAGCCGGTGGCTGTGTACAGGTGGCTTCATTACACCACAAGGAAGACTGTTCCCAATCTGGGATAAGTGAGCATTACGAGTGCGCTAAAAAAATGATAGCATTGCAGAAAATATTTGATTGTCGCCAAGGGACCCTGTCACCAGCTGAGGCTGGCCAGCCTTCTGGAGGCTTAAAAAGGTTGCGAAAAGAGCTGGATCCGGACTACTCACCAGCTGAGAAGAAACAGAAGACATGATATGATTTGCACTTGCCTCATACCAGTGCCTCAATGTCACTGATGAAAGCATTTAACTGGAACTCCACAAGACACTGGCCTGTAAAACAGTGCGAGTTTTTGTTAACAATTATGTAAATAAGTCAATTTATTGAAGAAATGCTAATACAGAAATTTGTAGAATGTGTATGATAACGGTATATAAAATACAAATTATTTGGAGTGATTCTGACTTTGGATTCAGACATCCAATTTGTCTTGGAAGGTTTGTACTTCTTCTGTTTAAGTATTCATTATGCCAAGCAAGGGTTTATGGTACATTTGGCGTCTCCGATTGGACAGATAGTTACAAAGCTTCCCCTCCTATTAACTTGGTAAAGATGAGCAAATTTATATATGTTCCAAGTATTCAAGCCCATGCAATAATATTAAACAGATGAAGACTTTTTGAAATCTAACACTTTATAGTTCTTGAGGTTTTTCTTTGGTCTAATTTTAAATTGCCACCTTTGAATGGTAGCCTTTTATTCATGCGAGGGGTCAACAGTTTGATTCTTAAGGAAAATGTTCAACATGTTGGTTATGTACGTGGAACGCAGTGATCTGTTGGCGAAGAGAGTTCGATTTAAGCAGCGGTCAGGAATAAAATTTTTGTGTTTTGCGCTTAATTTCTTAATGAGAATTATTTGAAGCACAACATTTCTACACAGTTGGCACCTTGTCAACTGTCCTTTTCCTTAACAGACAACAGAAATAAGCATGGACATGAACAATTCCTTTTGTGTCTTGTGGCCTTTCTGCATTAACCCTGTGTAATCATTCAGCTGAGAAGCCACAGAAAGCTCTTTGAGTATTAATTTGATTCAGGAACCTCAGAGTTTTATTTTACTGGGGTTTTTAATTTGGTAAGAGGAAAGAAGAAAGATGGTTATCCCCTTACTCTAGTTTCATTGTATTGTCTTTGAGGCACCTTCCAAACCCCCCCGCCCCCCCCCCTCCAAGTTGGCAAAATGTTCAATTGCAAAGGTTTGCCTGCTTCGACATACAATTGAACATCCATTAGCCTGCGATTACTAAAAGTGAAATTGAAATAACTAATTTGTCACGGACTGCATTACTGAAGTTAGCTGAGGATATTTTCAATTTTGAGCTCCAGGACAAAGGTAACAAATGCAAACATGATGACACCAATGTCGCAAAAGTCCTTCATGAATGAATAGCAGTGGGTTGTTTCTGTGCACTTTCAGTACTGGAGCTTGAGTTACAATCTAGCCAAAATGTGGTGAAAGCCTCAAATGGGAAATTAGCCTGGGCAGCTAACTTGGTTCTGAATAGTTAAGTTCTTTATTCAATAGAAAGTAATGTTAAATTAGCAATTTCTTCAGCAATATTAGGACAGTTGGTGTGAGTAATGGAAAAATTTGTAGTGGTGTGGTACAAGATGCTTGTCTGAGTTTAGGATTAAGATGCACCTTTTGGAAAGTATCCATTGTTCAGTATATGCAATACTTGCTTGGTGCTTATTTGCCTGAACATTAATATTCCTCACTAAATATAAAAGGAGGAAGAAATGTCAATATTCTATGCAGTCTTTACTGTATTGACATCCAAAAGCACTTCACAGAAGCATTATGAAGCAAAATTCAACACCAAGACACACAATCATATTTGGGCAGATGACCAAAAGCTTGATCAAAGCTTTATGTTTTAAGGAACATCTTAAAAGGAATCAAGAGTAGTGAGTGGGTTTAGAAAGGAATCTGTGGGGCCTAGCCAGCTCAAGGCTTCACCACTAATGATGGGTAATTAAAACCAAGATGCTCAAGGGATCAGGATTGATGGATGTCTTGGATGGGATGAGGCAACAAGGATTTGAAAACAAGACACATAATTTTAAAATCAAGATGTTGCTTAAATGGGAGCCAATATAGGTCAAGCACACAGGTAATAGAACACAGGATATGATGTGAATCAGGGCACACAGCAGAGTTGTGGATGAGCTCAAGTATATGTTAAAATACGGGAAACCAGCCGGTTATGCATTAGAAAATCATGTTTAGCAGTAATTCATACATGAATGAGGGTTTCAGCAGCTGATGAGTTGAGGTAGGAGCAGGATTGTTTTATGTTACAGATGGAAATAGACATTCTTAGTGATGGAACTGCTGTGTGGTGAGAAGCTCATCTGAGATTCAAATATGATGCCAAGGCTGCAAAGAGCCGGGCTTCATCTCAAGCTGTTTTTTGGGGAGAGAGAAGCAGTTGGTAATGGGGAACACTGCTTGCAACAGAACTTGAAAACAATGGCTTCAATTTTTGGAGGAAATTTCTGCTCATCCAGTACTAGCAGTTAGGTAAGCAATCTGATTATTTATGCAACCGTGGAACAGTTGAGAAAGCCAATCATGAGGTAGAGCTGGGTATTGTCAGAATGCGGGAAAAACTACTTTTTGATGTTGCCGAAGGGTAGTATGTAGATGAGTAATGGGAAACGGGGCCAAGGCCTAGGGGCAACAAAGGTGGTAATATACAATGGGCTGAGATTTTCTGGTTGTGCTTAGATAAGAATGGTACCAGCTGACTGTTGTTCCACTGATCTGGATGACAATGAAAAGGCATTGGAGGGGTACAGTGTATGAACTGTGTCAAAAACTGCAGATAGGTCGAGAAAGATAACGGATACCTTAGCTGCAACCATATCAGATATCATCTTTAGACTTTGATAAGAGCTACTTTAGTACTACAACAGGGTGGAAACCTGATTGGAGAGATTCAAAAATGGAGTTCCAGGAAAGATGAAAAATAGTTTTGGTTGACAACTACAAGTTCAAGGGATTTTAGAGATTAGTGATGGAGCTCCTATTGGTAGAGGTGAAGCTGGAGGAGATCATCAGAGAATCCCCACAGTATGGAAACAGACTATTTGGCCCAATCACCCTCTGAAGAGTAACCCACCCAGACTCATTCCCTTACCCTATTACTCTACGTTTCCCCTGACTAATGCATCTAGCCTGCACATCTTTGTACTGGGGTAGGAAACTGGAGCACCCGGAGAAAACCCACGCAGACGCTGGGAGAATGTGCAAGCTCAATGCAGATAGCTGCCCAAGGCTGGAATTGAACCGGGGTCCCTGATTGTAAAAGAGGTGTTTAAACATATAGTTTGCTGTAGAGAAAAGAAGCTGAGATTAATCCAAGGTGATCCAGTAATAGTGAGAAACTCAACAGAAAGGATACAAAATGATACTGTACACTGCAATATGTTTAGGTGTGTGCATAAATACTTATTTACAGCACTTGCAAAACAGAACTGTTTCTGTAATGAAATTTGGTATTTTATGGACATTCTAATGTTCTTGCATCATTTAGTGCCTGTTTGATTTAAATATATATGAAATCATGTATACAGATTTGAAACAAATTTTAGTGGTTCTCATTTCTTTGTTGTCACCTTGGCACTGAAACAAGTGTTTATTTTTTGGTAATAACAGCGTAATTCTTCCATAAGTGCTATTCAACACTGAGCCAAAGGAATTAATTATGCTTCATCTCAAAACACCAAGTCATGTTGGCTTTCTATTTCTTTAAAAAAAAGTTTGAGCTTTCATTCAACTGCCAGTGGATCCATGGAGACTTTTTCCTTGGCAATTCGATCCAGTTACTTCAGTTCCATCTTTGTCTCAGTTTTTATTTAACATTGCTAAAATCCTTTTTGCATTAGATCTTCCAATGAGCCAATTGGTAAAGTCAGTTCCTTAGAGGTGATATAGTACCTTTGTCGAGTAAGCTGGTTTTATCTAGTATGAAAGTTGGTCTCTGCATTCCTTGACAAGTAAAGGCAAAAGTAACTATTTCACATAAACCGAAGTACTATCGAACTTAACATAAGATTGAGTACAGAGTTGGCCTCCGTCAATTTCCTCCAGTAGATCTAAGACTTTGGGTAAGGCTTTTTGCTCATAATGTAATCTTCATACTCCACTGCTGCACTGAGGAACTGCTGTTTCGTTAAAGTCATAATGGCTCAATTGGCAATACTGCACTTCAAGTTATTGGGTTTTTGCCCTATTCAGTGAAATATAGATTGACACTTTAGTGCAAGGTGATGGAGTGCTACCATGTCAGATGCAATCTTCTGTATTAGATTTTTAAGCAAGATATCATGCCTTCTCAGTGGACATTAATGGGATCTTTTAACAGAATATTTCTTGATCAACATCAAAAATATTGATCAAGAAATAGGTTATCTGGTCGTTATCATGTTGCTTGTGGGAACTTGCTGTGTACAAATTACCTGACAAATTTCCTACATTGTGACAGTGATTATGCTTCAGAAGTTCATAATTGTCTGGAATGTGCATTAAGATGGTCTTGATGTTAAAAATATATTACACAGATAAAATTTTAAAAATTTCCCCATTTCTCAACAATTTTTTTCTCTCTTAACCAACACCAGCAAAATAAAATCAATTACTTGGTCTCATATCTCATTATTTGAGACTTGGCTGCTACATTTGCCTATTTAAACAATTGAAATTCAAAAGGAACACATTTTGCAACACTTCAATGCAATTTGATATGATTAGATATTCCACAAACGCAAAGATGACACATAGTAGGGAATATAGCATATTATTAATTGTAGGGTAAGCAGGAACTATTCTTACACTTAAGCATGTATGTGTACGTTGTTATTACAAATAATCCTAATGCTGCTTATTTCTGTAAAGCATTGTCAAATCTTTCATAAGTGAGGAAACGTTGAGAAGGAATGGAGACGTGTGAAAAGCAGGCTGAATGTACTGAATCATGTAGTCTCTCTGGTGCAGTCAAGTAGCACAAAGACCAGCTCAACAGAGGACCTGCTTCAGGAATTTGGTGGTGAGGGAATTCTAAATGTACTAAAGGTTGACCTCTTTCTGAAGTTTAGTCAAATATTGTGTTTACCATTCAAGTTCTACCAGACTTTGTTTCTTTTACAGTGTTAATCAGTCATAACCAAACTGCTGAATAATGAAAGCTGCGGTTAGTTGGGTGACTAGTTGGGACTGATATCCTGGTCATCTTGGGCTGATCTTCTACTACTGTATTAATAAAATATGTTTTTGCTAACATGGAATAAGTTGCTTGACAATTAATTCAAAAGATTACAAATTCAACACTCGTAGATTTGCTGAACATTGTAAGAGGGAATTGAATGCACTGAGGGTGGAGTTGCTATTCTGGAGTAACGCATGAACTGCTGTGAGAATCTGAACTATATGACAGGCAAAGATACAAGATTACAAAATGATTAACTTTATTGAAGTATGCATCAACATTACACTGATGAATAGGAAATAGCATAAGTAGCAAATAGGAGAAGCAAATAATATCATGTAACCCATCAGTGAGAAAGCAAACAAGCAGAAGTCTCTCAATTCTGTTTTGTCCTCATTTTATAAATACTCCACAGAGGTTGAAACTTTCCAAAACATAGAATGATTTGTCTGGCTTGATTTAAACTATGAAGTGAGAGGTTTACACATGCTGCAAAGCTGAATCATGCAGTATCAAAGAGGTCTGTTGAGTTTGCACTGGCAAAAAAGCTATTGTAAACTTACTGGTCCCACTTTCCAGCACATGGTGCACTGCCTCGAATGATATGACATTTCAAGTGCTCATCCAAGTACTTTTTAAAGTTTGTAGGGTTTCCCATTTCAACTATGCTCCCAAGCAGTGCATTCCAGATTCCCGCCACCCTCTGGCTGAATAAGATTTTCCCCAAATCTCTAAAGCTCCTACTTTTCACCTTAAAATTATACCCACTTAGAGTCATAGAGATGTACAGCATGGAAACAGACCCTTCGGTCCAACCCGTCCACACCGACCAGACATCGCAGCCCAATCTAGTCCCACCTGCCAGCACCCGGCCCATATCCCCCCAAACCCTTCCTATTCATATACCCATCCAAATGCCTCTTAAATGTTGCAATTGTACCAGCCTCCACTACATCCTCTGGCAGCTCATTCCATACACGTACCACCCTCTGCATGAAAAAGTTGCCCGTTAGGTCTCTTTTATATCTTTCCCCTCTCACCCGAAACCTATGCCCTCTAGTTCTGGACTCCCCGACCCTAGGGAAAAGACTTTGTCTATTTATCCTATCCATGCCCCTGTACAGCCGCAACATGACCTCCCAACGCCTGTACTCAATACTCTGACCAATAAAGGAAAGCATACCTAACGGCTTCTTCACCATCCTATTTATCTGCGACTCCACTTTCAAGGAGCTATGAACCTGCACTCCAAGGTCTCTTTGTTCAGCAACACTCCCTAGGACCTTACCATTAAGTGTATAAGTCCTGCTAAAATTTGCTTTTCCAAAATGCAGCACCTTGCATTTATCTGAATTAAACTCCATCTGCCACTTCTCAGCCCAATGGCCCATTCTGGTCCAGATCCTGTTGTAATCTGAGGTAACCCTCTTCGCTGTCCACGACACCTCAAATTTTCTTTAACAAAGAGGAACAGCTGCTTTCTATCCATCCTGCAAATGTCCCTTGTAATCTTATATACTTCAATCAGGTCGCCATCCAGCCTTCTCGGCTCCAAAGATTACGACCTGAACTTATACAACATCGCTTCATAAACTGCTCCATTCCAGACAACATCCTGGTGAATCTCCTCTGCACCCCTTTCACTGCAAGCACATCCTTCCAGTAGTGTGGTGAACAGTGAAATCTTCCAGCTGTCCCCGTCTTGTCCTTCAAACTCTTTAACTCACAGAAAAACTCGTCTGTTTTCACCCAGGCACTCTGTCTTTAACTCAGGCCACAGAAAACTGAAACTTTGCTTCTAATTGTCCACTATAATTCAACCAAGTGACTAAAGGGTTACATATTCCCTCAACATACACAAGAGCTTTTCTCTCACCTCTCTGAGATGGTTCCCCCTAATCTCTGTCACACCTGGTCAGAACCGCAGGGAAAAAGATATACTTTTAACGTGCTGGCCAACATCTGGCTGTTTGGCAAGGAACAAGGGAAGGCCGGCCTTTCTTAAATTTCTCTGTACCTGTTTTCAAAATCTGCAGCAATTAGATTGGTTGCTGCCCACATGATCGGATCTATGAGTCGTTATCATCCCTTATAGACAGAGTCCTTATGAACTGCCTCAAAATACCTTTCTTGACTGGAACAAAGCTCCCAAGGAGGCCGAGAATTCCATCATTTACTAAACATCAACCAGATGTCTTCTTTCATACTGTTTCAACATTCCTCATGATGACCCTTGAACCAAAAGAAAGTTATACGATGCCCTTAATAGGTATGTGTACCATTGCAATGTTTACAATAAGAACAGACCTTCATACCTGATTTCTCATAATTTTATGCTTTTGGGCATTTTACTGCTTTTATCCTATTAAGAATGCAGAAGACAGGACATTCCTGTTAAGTGTTTGTTTGGTTGAAATAACCATTATTATTTTCCATTCACTTAACCCTTGTATTCCCACAAAGACCAAGCTAGCAAATTTAAATGTGTTGAATTTGACTCTGTTTTTCATGCCTCATACACTTTGATATCGCAATAGGTATAACTTAAATGGTGTGCAATTGAAAATTAATCAGTTACATTGAAATTTCCATTTATTTATACACTGGCCTTTTATAATGCAACAAGTATTCTGAGAGAAGGAATAAAAAGCAGCATGATCTAAGAGTGAAGGCCTTGAAGCGTTTACTGGTTGAGTGAGTATGTTAATTGCTTTTGACTTTTTTTCTTTAAATTAGAACAGTAATATGAACTCACGTTGGAGATATAATTACTGTAAATTTATCACAACTAAGTAAGGAACATGCAGCAAGGATAGATGACTTGGTTGTTCAAACCTGCTCCTCTATTCAATTTGATCCTGGCTGATGTGAATATTCCACTCTCCTGACTACCCAAAGCAATGTTTCACCCCCTGCTTATTCAACTATCTTTCCTTTAAAAATATTCAAACATTCTGCTTCCACTCATTTTTGAAGAAGAGGTTATCTGACTTAATATAAGTAGAAGTAACAGTTTCTAAACTTGAAACCTTAATTGATTAAATAAAATACAACTGAAATGGCAGAGGAGGTGATGTGTTGCAGCTGTAGAATGTGGGAAATACTGGACATTACTGTGATACACAGAAACCATATCTGCAGCTCAAGAAACTTTGGACCAAGAGTTGACAAACTGGTGTCCAAGTTATGGACTCAAAGGTCAAGGTTGTTGCAGTCTGTGTGGGCCTGCATGCATCAGAAGGGGCTTGAATAGCGGATAAGCAAATCAAACATAAAATCATACAATGGGGACTATTCAAATTGGAGGAGAGAGTTAAAAGAAACATAGTACTAGTAAGGGAAAGTATTTTTAGAAGTATAGATACTGACCTCAGTAGCCAAGGGCATAAGCCCCAAAAGCTGTGTTGCTTGCTTGAAGCTGCAAAAGTATCTTGGAGGCTAAAAGTCCAATGATTCCACATGTGAGCCAAAGACACAGAAAGGCCTAAGAAAGACATCCTGAAAGATTATAAACTGCAAGTGGCAAAATGTTTAAAAAAAAAACTGTTATTGGTCTGCAAATTTTTACTTGAGTCTTAAGCAATTTTATACAAGATAAATTGATGCATGTTTAAAGATTGTTATGGGAGATGTGGATTTCAACTAAAGACTGGTGCCAGTACTGGAGAAGGAGGGGCTTCACTTGAATTCAACAGGTCTTGGCAAAACACATAACTAGGACTGTAGAGACAACTTTAACCTACATGATAAGGGGCAGATTTCGTGTGAGGGAAGATTTACAAAGTTAGTAAGAAAGGTTAAGGCAAGGTAGTGATATGGGTAATGGTAACCTGAGTGTGACAGGGAAAATGTACATACCAAAGAGTGCGCAAGCACATAAGATTAGACTAAAGAAAATACAAAAAAGACAATTCAAAGATTTTTTAAAAATCTGAAAATACAGAATTTATAACAAGGTGATGGAATTGACAGTGCAAATAGAAATAAATAGGTATGATATCATAATTATTTAGAAACATGGTTGTCAAGTAATCAATGCTGGGATCTACACGTTCAAGGATATTTCACGATTCAGAAGAACAGGAAGTAATGAAAAGGAGGTGAGGTAGCTCTGTTAATAAAAGATGACCAGACAATTGTAATGAGATATTATCTTGGTTCAGAAGTCAAGATTTGGAATAAGTTTGGATGGAAACTTTTTAAAAGCCAGAGAAATAAATCACTGGTGGAAATACACTATAAGCCCATTAACTATGTTAGGTTGTAAAAGTATAAGTTTAGAAATGATTGGGACTTGTAAGAAAGATACAAGAATAAATGTGGGCAATTTTATTCATAAAAATTAATCAAATAAGATAGGGAAAGGTAACTGAAGATTAGTTCACAGAATGTATTTGACCTGTTTCTTAGAATTGTGAACAATCTATTCCATACCTGATGATGTGTAACGACTCAGAACGAATTAATGGTTACATAGTAAAGAAGCCTCTAGGTAAGAATGAGTGTAACATGTTTGAACTTCTCACTAAGTGTGGGAAACTTGAGTCTGAAAAGAGATAGGTAACTGCAAAGGTGTGAAGAGTGCATTAGCTAAAGTAGAACTGCAAAAATTAGTTAAAAGGGGAGATGGTAGAACAGCAGTGACAGAGGTTTAAGATATTCCAAATCTTAATATGAAATGTATCAAAATGGAAATATTCTGATGGTGTGTTATCTGCTATTGTGCTTTTCATAATTTACATAAATGATTTGGATGTGAACATAGGAGGTATGGTTAGGAAGTTTGGAGATAACACCAAAATTGAAAGGTGTAGTGGACAGTGAAGAAGGTCACTTCAGAGTACAGCGGGATCTTGATCAGATGGGCCAATGGCCAAAGAATGGCAGATGGAATTTAACTTAGATAAATTTGACGTGCTGCATTTTGGAGACGCAAACCAGGGCAGGAGTTATACATTTAATGGTAAGGTCTTGGGAAATGTTTCTGAACAAAGAGACCGTGGAGTCCACATTCATCATTCGTTGAAATGGAGTCACAGGTAGATAGGATAGTGAGGAAGGTGTTTGGTACACTTGCTTTTATTGGTCAGTTCATTGAGTTTAAGAGTTGGGAGGTCATATTCCAGCTGTAGAGGACATTGGTTAGGACCACTATTGGAATACTGTGTGCAATTCTGGTCTCCCTGCAATGGGAAGTATGTTGTGAAACTTGAAATGGTTCAGAAAATATTTACAAGGATATTGCCAGGGCTGGAGGATTTGAGCTAAAGGGAGTGGTTGAATAGGCTGGGGCTGTTTTCCCTGGACCATTGGAAACTGAGGGGTGACCTTTTCGAGGTTTATAAAATCATGAGGGGCATGGATAAGATAAATAGATAAAATCTCTTCCCTGGGGTAGGGGGAGTCCATACCCCCACTGGAGCTGCTGGAGATCCTCTGGCTTCTTTCTATCTTGTTCACAGCCCCAAACTGTTCAGCTACCTGTGAATGAATCACATAACTGTTGATAGGAAGGCCTTGTCATTAATAACAGGCCTGGCAATGGTACTGAAAACTTGTGCCCAGAGCTCGCCATGACCCTAGTCTAGTTGTTCCAGTGCAGTTGCAACACCGGCATCCTCCCAACAATGTGAGAAATTGTCCAGATATTTCATGTATACACAAAGCAGGCCAAAGCTAACCCAGCCAATTACTGGCCCATCAGTCTACTCCTGACCATCAGTGAAGTGTTGGAAGACATTATCACGTTATCAGCAGCACTTAGAAATAACTTCTCTGTAATGATCCGTTTGGGTTATGCTAGTGCCACTCAGTTCCCTGACATCATTACAGTCTTGGTTCAAACACAGAAAAAACAGCTGAATTCCACTGGTAAGGTGAGAGTGACCAACCCGACCTCAAAACCACATTTGACCAAGTGTGGCATTAAGGAACAGGAGCAAAACTCGAGGCAATGGGCATTGGGGTGAAAACCTTCCATTGGTTAGAGTCATAGTTAGCACAAAGGAAGACGATTGTTGGAGGTCAGTCATCTCAGCTTCAGGGCATCTCTGCAGGAATTCCTCAAGGTATTGTCCTTTGTCTAGCCATCTTCAGCTGCTTCATCATTGGCCTTGCCTCCATATAAATTCAGAAGTGGGGATGTCCACTGAGCATTGCATAACGTTCAGTACCATCCACAACTCCTCAGATAGTGAAGGAGTCCATACGTAGCTTGGATTGACAAGGCAAGTAACAGGTGCACTACACGTGTGACAGGCAGTGACCACCAAGAACAAAACAGAATCTATTCATCATGTCTTGACATTGAATGGCATCACTGTCACTGAATCCCTCACTACAAATTTCCTGGGGCTGGGGGTTACCATTGACCAGAAACTGATGTAGACTGGCCATATAAATATTGTGATTACAAGAGCAGATCAGAGGCTGGAAATCCTGTAAATCCCCAAAACCTGTCTACCATCTACAGTCAAGAATGCGATGGAATATTATTCACTTTTTTGGATGAGTACAGCTCCAATACTGAAGAAGCTTGACACCACTCAAGACAAAGCAGCCTGCTTGATTGGCACCACAACTACAAACATCTGCTTTTTCCATCAATGAGCCTCAGGAGCAGCATTTGCAAGATGTGCTGCAGAAATTTGCTCAGGCTCTTTGGAAAGCATCTTCCAGATGCTGTTTTGAAGAGTAGGAGTGGCAAATATATGGAAATACCACCACCTGTAAGTTCCCCTCCAAGCCACTAAGTGTGTTGTTCAGGAAATATATTGTTGAGTGTCATTGGATCAAAATCCTGAAACTCCTTCCCTAACAACATTGTGGACCAATATACACCAAATGGTCTTCAGTGGTTCAAGTAGACAGCTCCCTACTACCTCCTCAAAGGCAGCAAGGGTTGGACAATAATGTTAGCCCAGCCAGCGACACCGAAATCCCCTGAAAGAATAATAAGAGCTGTAGAAGGACCAAACAAATTTACACATGGCAACGAGGGGCATGGCTGAAGAATTAAACAAATATTTTGCGGCTGTTTTGATTGAGGATAAAGATGCTGCCCAAGTCATGAAAGAAGAAGTAATTCCAGAGACTACCAGGTTTAAAATTGATGGGAAGAGGTATTTAGATAAGTGTCTGTACTTAAAAGTTGCTTCGGCACTAGTACAGGATGAGATGTATCTAAAGATACTGAGGGATTAGGAGTAGATCTTGCAGACGTACCGACCGTCACTTTTCAGTCTTGCCTAGCCTCAGGATGATGGCAAGGGGGCTGCAGAATTGTTAATTTCATACCCATGTTCAAGAAAATGCAAAAGTAGGCCTGGAAAAAACTTTTAGAAACAATGAGTCAAGACAACATTAGTAGTCACATGGACAAATATAATTTAATTGAGTAAAGCCAATATAGATATAAAGGAAGATGATGTTTAACTAACTTATAGGATATTTTTGAAGAGGTAGCAAACAAGGTTGATGTTGTTGATGTGGCGTTCTCAAGCTTCCAAAAGGTCAAGCCGCCAAATTTATAGCTTATAGACTAAAAGGAGAGTAGCAACATGAGTGCACAATTGTTTGTAACAGGCATCAAAGAATGAGGATGTTTCCCAGGCTAGAGAATAGTCTGTAATGAACTCCCTCAGGAATAGTGATGGGAGTCTTACTTTTCCTGATATATATTAATGATGTAGACCTTTGGCGTACAGGACATAATTTCAAAGACTTCAGATGGTATGAACGTTACGAGCATTGTGAACTGTCAGGGGAGTGGTGTCGATCTTCAAAATAACATAGACAAGTCGGTGGAATGGGCAGAGGGGTAACAATTTATGTCCAATTCCAAGTAATGTGAATAGATTCATTGTGACAGCAAGAATATGGAGAAACAATATAAAATAGACAACACAATTACCAAAGGTGATGCAGGAGCAGAGGGATCTGAGTATATATATGTGCATTATGCATTGAAAGTGACAGGACAGGTTGAGAGCACTGGATACATGCAGTATCTTGGGCTTTATTCACAGGGGCATAGAGTACAAAAGCAAGGAGGTTATGTTGCAAAAAATGCTGTTGTATTGTGTCTGATATTTGGCTGCCACAATTAGGAAGCAAGTGAAGGCACTGGGAGAAGAGTGCAGAAATGATTTATGTGTATGGTTTCAGGGATGAGGAAGTTCTGTTATGAAGATATATTGGAGATGTCAGGGCTGTTTTCCTCAGCGAAAAGAAGGCTGAGAGGAGATTTGAAATTGATGAATTCAAATTCATGAGGGGTTTGGGCTGAGTCGATAAGGACAAACTGCTCGACCGCTTGAAAAGGTCATGAATGAGAGCACAGGTTTAAAGTAATTGGTAAAAGAAACAAAAAGGACAGGAGGATAAACTCTTTCACATAGCAAGTGATTAAAGTCTGGAGAGTGAGACAGCTTCAATTGAAGCAATCAAAAGGGAAGAATGTGCACGCTTACGGGGAGATAGCCAGGGAACAGTGTGAGATGAGTTATTCATTCTGAGAGTCAGTGCAGGTGAGGTAGGTAAACGGCCTCCTCCTGTGCAGTAATAATTCTGTGATTTGGAACTCATGGTATGTTGAAGCACAGTTAATCATTTCAGAGGAAGAGGGTGGGCTCTTGAATTAAATAAAGTCAAGGGCTACTGGGGTAGAGCGAGGGATGAAACTGGCTGGATTGTCCCATGAGCAGCCAGCTTAGACTGGGTAGACTGAAAAGGTTGCTTCTTGTGCAATGTCTGACGCTAGGTTGGCCCTTTACTCTTTGGTGTTTGGAAGAATGAGAAGTGATCTTATTGGAACACGTAATATTCTTGTCAGGGAGATGCTGAGAGGATGTTTCTCCTCCTCAGGAAATCTCAAACTAGGGACACGGTTTCAGAATAAAGGACCTCTCATTTAAGACAAGAAACACTTTAAAATCTACACAGTCTTTATATGTCAATAATCAACATCATGTATTAGTGACATATAATAACTGGGTAGACCTTAAACACTGTGTGTGTGTGGATTATAGAGCTGATTATATCACCATAAACATTACATATGTGTGGCTTATAGATATACAGTACTGATTATAACCATCGTCTGTATCACAGACATATGTGGGATATAGCCAGTGTTCATTTACAGATATATAAATACCACAATGCAAGTATATCCCTGATCCACTACAGAGCATCCACATTTGCCACTGCCTCCCAGTCCAACCCCCAGACCTTCACACTCCTCACCCTGGCCCACCCACCAGGATCCTCAGCACCACAGTCTGGCAATCCTTGACCTTCACCCATCCTCCTCAAGCCCTTGCAATCTGCACCCATTCCCTGCATGAACACCATGTATGTTCCGTGGAATAAAGGGATCCAGAACCTTCCACGTCACTGTCCTTCAGCATTTCGACACTGCGATTCCAAGTGGGGTGCAGCTTGATGGACAAGTTGTCGCCATTTTGAATGATTGATAGCAAGCCCCTCTCAGTCATTAATATTAATGGCATCACATTTCAAGGATGACTTCAGAGCATCTTCAAAGCACTTTCTTTGTCCTGCCCTCAACAGTGGCCATTCGACAGTTGTATTTGGCAGGAGAGATGCTTCTCAACTGCCTGGCCATAGTGTCCAGTCCATTGAAGATGGTTTTTGCCTGAGTTCTCTTGAAGAAGGAGGCTTGTGCTTGTTTGTTTGTTATCCAGGCCAAGCTATAAGAGAGTCTGTCTCTAAGGGAACTGAGGATCATGGGTGACAAAAAGGAAAGAGGAGTTGAAGCTATGATTGGATCAACCATGGATGTTGTGAATGACAGAGCAAGCCTGAGGGACTGAATGATCTGTTCCTCCTCTGTTTTCTTACATTCTTAATCAATTTAAGTATCAGAATAAAATTTTATTCAACTTATATTTCTCTGTGATCCTTGTTTTCTCTTCCGTATTTAATGGAGCTGATAAATATCTCCCCAGCCCCTCTCATTGCTGCTCCTGAGTTAGAAACATAACCTAGTAGCAGAATTTTTAAAAACATGTTTGAGTCTATTGCTCAGTACCACTGTTCAGTTCAGTCTTCCATGTTTGGGTCATGTAATTCCTAAGTGGTGACAGTCAGAAATATGTCATTGTTAAATGCTGACTTCGTACACATCAGTTTTATTTTCAGCTCCGAGATGCTCTACCTCAATTTGGAACGTTGTCTCAAGAGAGTACTTGCATGGCAAACGCAGCCAGTAACTTCATATCATTAGTCACGGCAATATGAACTGATAGAGCACGTTGTATTAAATTTCAAGTGGTTATTACCCTTTATATCCTGCAGCAAGGAACATTTTCATCATTCTCATTACCTAAGGAGCTCTCTCCAGGTAGAAGGAGGTGTATAAATCTCACTGTGATGTGGAGAGGCAGGGAAAAGGAAAAATTCACTGAAATGTACTAACATTTTCTTGCAACAGTAGGTTAGCTGTGGGAACTGTTGTATGTTGAAAGGCATTAATGCAGCATGATATTCCAATGTACTTGCTTTTGCTCGTTCAACTGGATTTTCATGTTCAAATGTACTCAAGGCAGCGGTTGAAGTTTTGAATTTACTCTACCCCCTTGTTTCCTTTTTCTCAGCTCTCCTGGGCTTTTAACATCAATTACATTACTGTCCAAAACAAAAGCACACTTACCTTGAGTCACAATGACAGGAATGGAACAGAAATAAAAGAACGAGGCTGGTAGGTATAGGGAGTGCTGGATGGCGAGAGAAATTGAGGTTTTGCTTAAGAAAAAGAAGAACACCTATGTCAGGTATGTACAGCAGAGTTTGAGTGAATCCTTAGAATATAAAGGCAGTAGGAGTATACTTAAGAGGGAAATCAGGAGGGCAAAAAGGGGACATGAGATAGCTTTGGCAATAGGATTAAGGAGAATCCAAAGGGATTTTATCAATACCTTAAGGACAAAAGGGTAACTAGGGAGAGAAAGATCAGCAGGGCCAGCTCTGTGTGGAATGATAGGAGATGAAGGAGATACTAAATGAGTATTTTGCATCAGTGTTTACTGTGGAGAGGACATGAAAGATACAGAATGTGGGGAAACAGATGGTGACATCTTGAAAAATGTCCATATTACAGAAGAGGAAATGCTGGATGTCTTAAAAGGCATAAAAGTGGATAAATCCCCAGGACCTGATTAGGGCTTCCTGAAGAAGGGCTTATGCCCGAAACGTCGATTCTCCTGTTCCCTGGATGCTGTCTGACCTGCTGCGCTTTTCCAGCAGCACATTTTCAGCCCTGATCAGGTGTACCCTGTGGGACGCTAGGGCCCCTTGCTGAGATATTTGTATCCTTGATACTCACAGGTGAGTTGCTGGAAGACTGGATGTTGGCTAATGTGGTGCCAGTATGTAAGAAAGGTGGTAAGGAAAAGCCAGGGAACTATAGACCAGTGAGCCTGACGTCAGTGGTGGGCAAGTTGTTGGAGAGAATCCTGAGGGACAGGATTTATATGCATTTGGAAAGGCAAGGACTGATTAGGGATAGTCAACATAACTTTGTACATGAGAAGTCATGTCTTATGAACTTGATTGTTACTCCTTCAAAAAACTCAAAGAGGATTGATGAGGGCAGAGCAGTAGATGTAATCTATATGGACTTGAGTAAGGCATTCGATAAGGTTCCCCATGGGAGACTGGTTAGAAAAGTTAGATCTCATGGAATACAGGGAGATCTAGCAATTTGGATACAGAACTGGCTTGAAGGTAGAAGATGAGTGTGGTGGTGAAGGGTTGCTTTTCAGATTAGAGACCTGTTACCAGTGGTGTGCCACAAAGATCAGTGCCTGGTCTGCTGCTTTTTGTAATTTATATAAATGATTTGGATGTGAACATGGGAGATATAGTTAGTAAATTTGCAGATGCCACCAAAATTGGAGGTGTAGTGGACAGCAAAGAGTCCAACAGGATCTTGATCAGATGGGCCAATGGGCTGAGGAATGGCAGATGGAGTTTAATTTAGATAAGTGTGATGAGCTGCATTTTGGGAAAGCAAATCAGGGCAAGGTTTACACACTTAATTGTAAGGTCCTAGGAAGTGTTGCTGAACAAAGAGACCTTGGAGTGCAGGTTCATAGTTCCTTGAAAGAAGAGTAGCAGGTAGATAGGATTGTGAGGAAATAGAGTATGGCATAGAGTCATAGAGACATAGAGATGTACAGCATGAAAACAGACCTTTCAGTCCAACTCATCCATGCTGACCAGATATCCCAGCCCAATCTAGGCCCACCTGCCAGCACCCGGCCCATATCCTTCCAAATCTTTCCCATTCATATACCCATCCAGATGCCTTTTAAATGTTGTAATTGTACCAGCCTCTACCACTTCCTCTGGCAGCCCATTCCACACATGCACCACCCTCTGCGTGAAAACTTCCCTTAGGTCTCTTTTATATCTTTCCCCTCTCACCCTAAACCTATGCCCTCTAGTTCTGGACTCACCCACCCCAGGGAAAAGACCTTCTCTATTTACCCTCTCCATGCCCCTCATGATTTTATTAACCTCTATAAGATCACCCTTCAGCTTCTGATGCTCAAGGAAAACAGCCCCAGCCTGTTCAACCTCTCCTGACAGCTCAAATCCTACAACCCTGGCAACATCCTTGTAAATCTTTTCTGAACCCTTTCAAGTTTCACGACATCCTTTTGTTTCTTGAAAAAGGGGCAGCATGGTGGCTCAGTGGTTAGTACTGCTGCCTCACAGCACCAAGGGTCCACGTTCAATTCCAGCCTTGGGTGACTGTCTGTGTGGAGTTTGTACATTCTCCCCATGTCTACATGTGTAAGTCCTGCTACGATTTGCTTTCCCAAAATGCAGCACCTTGCATTTATCTGAATTAAACTCCATCTGCCACTGAAGAAGGGCTTATGAACGAAACGTTGATTCTCCTGCTCCTCGGATGCTGCCTGGCCTGCTGTGTTTTTCCAGCACCACATTTTTCAACTACAGGAATTGGGAGGTCATGTACAGGACATTAGTTGGGTCACTTTTGGAATATTGCGTGCAATTCTGGTCTGCCTCCTATCGGAAGGATGTTGTGAAACTTGAAGGGTTCAGAAAACATTTTCAAGGATGTTGCCAGGGTTGGAGGGGTTGAGCTACAGGGATTGGCTGAATAGGCTGGGGCTGTTTTCCCTGGAGCATTGGAGGCTGAGGGGTGACAGTATAGAGGTTTATAAGATCATGATGGGCATGGATAGGATAAATAGACAAAGTTTTTTCCCTGGGATGGGGGAGTCCAGAACTACAGGGCATAGGTTTAGGGTGAGGATGAAAGATATAAAAGGGACCTAAGAGGCAACTTTTCCATGCAGAGGGTGGTGCGCATATGGAATGAGCTGCCAGAGGAAGTGGTGGAGGCTGGTACAATATCAGCATTTAAAAGGCATTGGTTGGGGTATATGAATAGGAAGAGATTAGAGGGATATGGGCCAGGTGCTGACAAATGGAACGAGATTAGTTTAGGATATCTGGTCAGCGTGGACATGTTGGACTGAAGAGTCTGTTTCTGTGCTGCCCATCTCTATGACTCAAATGATTTTAACCATTAACCTGAGCCTGTGACCCCCGTGTCCTAGATCTAACACACAGGTGGAAACATCCTCTCAAGCACCGTCAGAATCTTTCATGTTTCAATTAGATTATCGTTTATTTTTCTAATCTTCGGTCGCTGTAGACACATTTGACTCATCCTGTCATCACAGAATCCTGCCATGCCAGAAACTAATTGAGTACCATATCCATACACAATGCATACCCTTCCTTAAGGATGGAGACCAAATCTGCATGCCATACTCCAGATGTGATCTCTCCGTAGCTTTATACAACCATAACTAGACTTCTTCACTGTACTCCAATTCACTGCCAATAAAGACCAGTATATCATTTGTCCTTCTAATTTCTTGCTGTTCCTGTAAACTAATCTCCTGTGTCTCTTGTGCAAGTACACCCAAACTTCTTAATGCCAACAATTAGAAGCTTCCCACCATTTAAAATTATTTTTCTATTCTTTATTCCAGTGTGAATATCCTCATAGATTGTCTTCTTGTACTCCATCTACCGCCTTACTTTGCAGCCTCTTGCAGCTTGTATTCTCACCAACTTTATAATATCAGCAAACTTGGATACGACACACTCTCGAGTTGATCTTAGCCCAAAGGCCAAGACGATACTCTCAGTAACTTTGTCTAGTTCATTAATGGAAATTATAAATAGCTAAGACCCTGACAGTGTTAACTCCTAGCAGCACTCCACTAATTACAACCTGACAACTTGAAGATTCCAACTTTCTGCTCCCTGTCGATTAATCCTTGACCCTCACCCAAGCAAACTCCATCAAACTTTCTACATGGTACCTTATCATTGAGTGCATTTTGCAAGGCCACCTGCTCCCTTTATATCACCACTAGTTATATTCTCAAAAATTCAAATAAATTTGTTAAACTCAATTTCCATTATGTGAAATAATAATAATAATAGACTCTGATTAATACTTTTTCATGATTAATATTAATTATCTTAAGTTCTTATTAGTTTCTTGCCTAACCTCCACTTCATAGAATCAGTGTGGAAGCAGACCACTCAGCCTATTGAGTCCACACTGACCTCCAAAGAGCATACCACGCAGACCCACCCCTATCCCTGTAACCCTATATTTCCCATGGCTAACTCACCTAACCTATACATCCCAGGACACTGTGGGCAATATAGCATGGCCAATCACCTAACCTGCACATCTTTGGACAGTGGAAGGAAACCGGAGCACCTGGAGGAAACCCACGCAGACACGGGAGAATGTGCAAACTCCACACAGACAGTGGCCCGAGGGTTGAATCGAACTAGTTTTAACCACTGAGCCACCATGCTGCCATGTGGTTTGTGTTGTTGACTGTGAAGACATACAAAACAATTTGTTGAATGTTTCTGTCATTTTCTCCTTGCCCATCACAATTTCTCCTGTCTCTGTGTCAGAGGGAGCCAAGAACAGTCATGTTGGAGTTGAAACGTTAACTCTGTTTTTCTCTTCCATTGATCCCACTAGAGCTGTTGAATTTCTCCAGCACTTTCTGTTTCAGATTTCCAGCATCCACAGTGTTTGGGCATTTAATTCACTGCCGTTTCTCTTTCAAGCATACTCACCTTGAAGACTTCTCTCCGATGGGATTTCCAATTCAATGTTTTGGTTTGTTCACTTTCATTGTTTTCTATCTCCCTCTGAGTGTTTCATAAAGTGTTTACGATGAGGGATGGACATCAGAACCAATCTCAATTTGGATTTTTCCCAACAGCATGCCCCAGAATGGTACACAGCTGGCTTTCACAGCCATAACTCCTTCACCAGTGACTGTCTTAAGATCTGCCTTACCCTGAACAGATTCCAACTCAAGCTCCATCCTTCATGTTTCAAACACAGCCAGAATCAGAGATATCTCCAAGATTTATACAGCTCCTCAGCCAGCAAATCCCCCCGAACCCAGAGACCCACACGCACTGCCACATGGACACTCTAGACCCCTCACCCCATCTGCACTATCTCAAACTATCTCTAAGCTATCATCATCCCCAGTTCCATTTCATTCTTTATCTCATTCAACACTTTAACAAAAAGTTTTTTCTCTACTTTTCATGAATTCAGGAACGCAAACTCCAAAAGCTCAAGGGCATGCATGAGTTCTGAAGAAGAGCCATACCAGCCTCGAAACATTCTCTCTGATTCTCTCATCACAGATACTGCCAGACCTGCTGACTTTCTCCAGCAAATTCTGTTTATGTCTCAGATTTCTGGCATCTGTGGTATTTTGCTTCTTTTTGAGATCATGGCTGATCTCCTCAGCTCCCTTCACTTGCCTTGCCTTGACTCCAAGCTTGTTAGTTTCTTCATTTGACAAAACTGCTTTCCCGAAGGCTGAATGTTAGCTGTCAATAATGCTCCCAACGTGATTCTCTCTGTAGCATGTGTGACGGCAGGAAGTTTGTCCATGAGGGATGGACATCAGGGCCAATCTCAATTTGGACTTTACCCCAGCGTGCCCCAGAATGGTACATATTTAGCATATCTTTTGGATCATGTTCTGGAGTGAGTACCTGAATATTTTTTATTGCTGTAGTTTTGGAATGTATGTGAATGCCCTAGTTTGAGATGATCACACAATATAAATTGGACATCAAATCTTCTGACTAATGTGGTTTAAACAGTGAGAAAGCCATCTACTGACTAATAGAATCATAGAATCCCTACAGTGTAACATAGAGTCATAGAGGTGGAGACACTGATGAACAGACGAGTACAGAAGAAAAATAAACTCGGTCTGGAAGGCACAGTGTCTCTCGTCAGGTTAAGCACAAGGGGGAGCATGCAATGTTGGATAGCATTCATTTTAATCCAAGGAGTCACATTGAGGGTCTTGCTTAACACATGGGGGATATGTTGTCATTGCTATCACGGTGACAGGGATGCAAGAGGGACAGGACGGGGAACTTAGAAATTAGACTGAGATCTTGAAGCATAACTGCATCAGAAAGCTGTTCCTGATCAGTTCATTAATTTAATAAAATCATTTCATTTTGAGATGTAACGGATGTACAGTAATTGCTTAAGCTGTTCCAAAGTAAGCATCTCTAAGATCTTTTTAAGCTTCAAAATCCATTATGTCCTGTTCATCTAATTCAAGCTTTACTTTAAAACCTTCAAAGGCAAAACAAATACTCAATGTATTTTTGTACAGTATCCTATTTTCATGAACATGATCAAGCATGATGTTGTGCTATCCCATTATTGTATGACTAGATACTTTCCTGCTGATGATTTAAAGAATGGTGTACCTCAGTCTGAACTACATTTATGGAGAAAAAAAAAGAGAGAGCTGGAAAAAGCAACTCTGGGTACAAATTAGCTCCAGAGTGTGTTGCTGGAAAAGCACAGCAGGTCAAGCAGCATCCAAGGAGCAGAAAAATCGATGTTTCGGGCCAGAGCCCTTCATCAGGAATTTCTGATGAAGGGCTCTGGCCCGAAAAGTCAATTCTCCTGCTCCTCGGATACTTCCTGACCTGCTGTGCTTTTCCAGCAACACACTCTCGACTCTGATCTGCAGTCCTCACCTTCTCCTACAAATTAGCTCCAGCACATTCTGAATAGGTTGTTTTTTCATTCTGGAGGCAACAATGGTAATGCACTGGACTAATAATCTAGTGGTCGAGGCTCATGTTTTTGGGACATTGGTTCAACCACTGGTGGAGTTTAAAGTCAGTTAACAAATCAGGAATATGTCAATGATATTGATCATGATAATGATCATCAATTGTTGGAAAAAACCCATTCAGTTCACTAATATCTTGGAAGGAAGGGAATCCACAGCCTTAGCCTTCTGAAATGACCTAGTATGCCACTCAATTCAGGTGCAATTAGAGATGGACAACAAATGGCGGTGCCCACATCCCATTCAAGAATAAAATAAGGTTCTTCATAATCCACACTGTAATCTAATCTAATCTAATCTAATCTAATCTAAACTGTGTTGTTTAACTGAAACTAAATTTTCTTCAAAAGTTAATTAAATGTATTTGCACTGCTTTCATATCTCATTAATTTCACCACTTCCCCATCCTTTATAGTCATCTCCATCAGCGGTACCACAAAGTTAACCCATCGTGGTGTGTACATTGTTGCACTGTCAAAAAAAGTGGGAACTCTAACAAATTACCCTTCTGATCACCAATCCCCCTGAATTGGGTTAACCTTCTGCAATAATTTTGACTAAAAGGAAGTTGCAACGATTGCTGCATGAATTCTCTTCCTTCTCTCCCATTTTAAGTGTTGACCTTTTCTCCCCTCCCCTGATAGTGCTAACTCTTGCACAATGATATCACTAAGTGATATTTATTAATCTGGTGTCAAATCGACATGTATAAGATTGAGAATAGGCAAGTTTGCATTTGGTCATAGTTAGTAAAGTGACCAGTGATTGGATATTATCACTGTGCCGATGCCTTTTCACTCAATATAAAACAAAATGCAGAAAATACTCAGCAGGTCTTGAGGCAACTGTGGAGAGTGAAATTGAGTCAATGTTTCAAGCCCACGCTTCTTCATCAAAATATGATCCTCCTTTGCAATTCCAGAGTTTTAACATTGCCCCAGGTTTATGCCGGTCTTTACAAAATTACATGAGCAGTATTTTAGATGATTTTACAGTGAAATCACATCCAGTTTTAGTGTAAAGTGTCTCTTTAACTCTAATGAACTTTAGTGCCTAAGGGAACGGCTGTTATATAGAGCTGACTGCTAATCTTACTGTTCTCTTTTTGCATTCTTCCTTTTCTCCAAAGCACCAGAGTAGTACGATTTCATACATAAGCTGAAAAGGAATCTTAACTACATGAAATCTATTTGAAGTATCAGACTTTCTGTGTAGACAGTATTACTTGCCACGGGGAAGACTATTTCCATCCCATTTGCGACTCTTCGGTTTTCCATCTGCAATGAGTTAGAAAACAGACTTGTGGGAATATGTTGCAGATTTATTTTACACAAAACAATACTGGGTTTTGTTTAATAACATATTAGAAAACTACAAAAGAACTTAAAAAATAATGCCAGGAATAAAACATCCAGACCTTCAGGCCTACTGAGCCACTCAATCTTATCTGAGCTGCAACTTTCACTTCATTTCCCATCTCATTCCCACATCACTAGGTTTCCTTAATTCTCAAACATCGATCAATGTAAATCTTGGATGCATTTTTGACTGAGGACCTATATACTTTGATATAGAGAACTCCAAAGATTCACAATAGGTTTTGGGAAAACATTTCTCCTCATCTTACACAAAACCATTTTATAGTAAGAGCAAAAGGTTTATAAAATCATGAAGGACATAGATAATGTGAATAACAAAGTTCTTTTCCCCAGAGTGGGAGACTTCAAAACAATGGGGCATATTTTATGATGAGAGGAAAAATATTTTAAAAGGATATAAGGGGAAATTCTTTACAGAGAGAATGGTTCTTATGTGGAATGAATTGGCAGAGGAAGTGGTGGATGCAGGTGCAGTTACAGCATTTAAAAATATTTGGATAAGTAGATGAATAGGAAAGGTTTGGAGGGATATGGGCCAAGCGCAGACAGGTGGGGCCAGTTTGGTGTGGGAACATGGTTGTCTTGGACTGAAGGGTCTGTTTCCATGCTGTATGCTATGACTATTTCAGTCTTAAATGGCCAACCCCTTATGCTGAGATTATGCCCCAGTGTTCTAGACTCTAGAGTCGAGGGAAAACAATTGCTCAGCATCTATCTGGTCAGGCCACCTCATTCATTTACAAGTTCAACCTTTCATCCTTCTAAACTCCAGAGAATATAAACCTGTTCTACTTATTCTCTCCTCGTAAACCCTCTCATCTCTGGAATCAATTTAACAAACCCATCATTGTAACCTCTTCAAGGCTAGTACATCCTTCCTGAAGTCAGTAGATCAAAACTGCAGTGATCTCATGAAATGCCTCTTTAATTGCAATAAATCTCACTGTTATATTCCAACTCTTTTAACCATTTACTTTATTAATTACTTACTGTATCTGCATGTTAACTTCCTGTGGTTCACAGACAAGGACACCCAAACTCTTTGAGATACCAAGATTAACTTAATTTTCAACTTTGTAAAAAATATTTTACTTTTCCATTCTTCACAAAGTGGATAGTTTTGCGTTTCCCCTCAGTACAACTTTTTTTGCCTAACCATTTAACTAGCCTATGTCCCTTTGTGTACATCTTACAGTTGTCATTCTCACTTAGCTTTGTATCTTTAGCAAGCCTGGGTACATTATTCTCAGCCCCCTCATCTAAATAATTGATACTGATTATTGATTATAAATAATTTGATTATAAATAATTTATATATAAATCAATATATGTGTTAATAATAAACAACTGAGGCCCAAGCATTAATCCCTTTGGATGCAGCTTACCGACACAAAAATGACTTATTTATTCCTATTTACTGTTTTCTGTCTGTCAACCGATACGCAATTCATTATACTGTTGCCTTCAATCATATGAACCCTAACCTTGTTTAACAACTTTACATGTTGCATCTTCTTGAAATACTATGTATCTGCTTTTTCATTTGCCCATTTTGTCTAAAGGTTATGCAATTCTAATAGAAATGAGAATGTGCAGTTTCCATATTGGTGACTGATCTATATTGCTGGTGGGCGGCAAGTTGCAAATCAGCTCCCTTTGCATAGGCCAGAGGAGAGATATTTAATTTTCCCCATCTCTCTCCTCCTTACTCTTACTTGTAGCAGCATCATGCTTCTCTATTTTCTTTTTAACCCTCTTCCTCTTCATCATTTTAGCTTTTTGCAATAGTCTCATCACTGCTCACACTTTCTAGATCCTAACTTTGAGGTTGAAGATGCTTTTAGTATTATTCATGGAAAAAGAAGATAGGGCCTAGGCTGATACTTTTAACACTGAGGGAGTACAGTACTCTCAGAGGTGCTGTCTTTTGCGTGTAAATGCTAAGCACATTATTCTCCTTCCACAGACACTCTCTCCAGGTCTGGTGACCAGCTGAGGGTTCGCTCAATTCAATATTAAACGTGTTAAAGATTAGACCAATGAGAACAGATCAGGGTCAAGATCTGAGGGTAGATCATCAAACTGATATACTAATCAGTGATTGATTGCTGTCATATTTCTCCTGAAACTGATAACAGTCTTGGGAGTTTGCACATGTGCAGAATTACATGGAAATCCATAAGTTGGGTCGACCAACATATCCTCTCAGGTGGACAAAGCATAATCGAGTCATACGTCATGGAAACAGAGACACAATATCTCTGCATTATTTCAGACGAGCTCAGGGAAGCTAAATATTTATCCTGAATGAACATTGATAAAACTGGTCATGGTCAACATTTCTATTTGTGGGAGTTTGCCATGGACAAAATGGCTGCTTGCTGCATTTCCTCCAATGACACTAATCACAACAGCTTGGTGGCTCAGTGGTTAGCACTGCTGCCTCACGGTGCCAGGGACCTGGTTTGATTCCACCCTTGTGTGGCTGTGTGGAGTTTGCACATTCGCCCAGTGTCTGTGTGGGTTTCCTCTGGGTGCTCTGGTTTCCTCCCACAATCCAAAGCGAGATGGGTTGGCCATACTAAATTGCTGGAGGATGGGTGGATTCACCAATGCAGGGTTACAGGGATGGTGTGGGTCTAGGTGGGTATGTTCTTCAGAGTGTTAGTGTAGCCTCAATGTGCCAAGTGACCTGCTTTTGCATTGTGTGGATTCTTTAGAAATTTTTAAATGACTAGAAAGTACCTTGGGATTTCCTAACATCATGAAATGTGCAAAATATATGCAAGATTACTTTTCTTTTCCTTTTCTTCAGTGCCCACAAAAAAAAGCCTAAGGTGACTGGATTTTATCAAAGTCTCCATATTAACTTGTTAGCGTTGTGGGAGTCTGTGTTAATCTGAATAGTTTCTTCAAAATTCAACTTTTTTTTTCCCCTTCCTCCAGAAATTTTACTTGTCTGAGATTTTCAAATCTTTCCCCTCCCCCAGTCCTTCCAGCCTCAGACTGAATTAGTCTTTTATATCCTTCAGAAGACTTATTGGGACTTTAGGGATTTTAAATATTCCCCCTCTTTTAAAAAAAAAGGGAATCTCAACAGCCTGCAACTTGCAACAAGATATGCTTGGGAGAGGAATATGTTGGTTTTTAAAACTTAAATGCTTTAATAGTATGAAGGAAAAATAGAATTTCACTAAGACTGGATCATTTTGTCAGTTGTTAAACAGAGCTCAGAATCAAAAATGTGTAAAATTTTTCTTGATTGATTATATTTGTTAAGGTAGCTCTGGTGGTGGAACTCCACTTAAAACTGGCCTCACACAATGCATTTTAGTTTTCTTCCCAATAAGGCAATACAGGAACTGAATTAATTCAGAAATTAAGATAATCTGAAGCTGCCTTGTTCTATACATGACATTGAATATATTTGGGGGATGGGAGAATTCATTGCACTAGTTTGTAGCTAGAGTCAGATTCAAACTGGCCATAATGATGTAAATCATTTGTGCTCTGATTAACTGAGAGCAGCTTTTTTTTTAACATTTAGATTCACAATTGAGGGTGGCGTTTTGTGCCTGGCATTACTTGGGACTTGAATGGGGAGGAAATCACAGAAACTTACAGATGCTATCCCTAATGCAAGAGTAAGACTATAGAGAATGCTCCTCCAGAGCAGTAAGCTTTGTGGAGGTTCTTTATGGAGACTAAACAATTAAGCGTCCGTTGCAGAATTGCCACCCAAAGAATGCAGCGTTGAAAAGGACTTGTACTTCTTGGAACACTGGCAGCACTCTCACTGACAGCACTGTGTGGGATGGCTTGGTCAGTGAGAGGTTGAAAATTGATGGTGTAGTCATTGTAACGAGGTCAGCCAGATGGACCTCACAGAAAAGGAGTTCCCTGATTGGGCTGTTAACCTGCTCCAATCAGGGAGCCCTGGCTGACAGATATAAACAGGAGAGTCGGGGGGAAAAATAAGCACTACCGCAGTTAGGCAGTAGTGTGGGGGTAATGTAAAAAAAAGATAAACAGAAGATTGTTCTGTTCACTCTGAGAGCTGGCTCAGTGTCAAGGACTCTCCTTTTTTGTATCAGAGGAGGGGACTAACTCTGAGCTAGCTGGCCCACAGCCAGTGTATTGGAAGGAGGAAAAAGAAGGAGGAAAAAGAAGGAGGAAGAAGAAGGAGAAAAAAAGAAAAAAAAACAGGAGAGTCAGAGGTTCTGTTCACTCTGAGTGCTGGCTCTGAGGGAACTGGATTAGTGTCATGGATTCTCCATGTATGAATAAAAGGTGACTTGGTGATGGGATACTGGCCTGTGTGGGGTTATTTCAGAAGGTGATGAGTTTGGAGATAGAGAAAGCTCTTGTGCTCTCTGAAGGAGGTGGTCAGTTAAATGTCCGTCATGTTTAGTTAAAACGAAAGTACAAATTCAGCAACTTGTGGAGTTCACACATGTGCAGAATCATGTGGAAATTAGAGCTTCTTGTCTGTGATTCTATGCTTCTCCAGAAAATTTATTGCTTTTACATTTTTAATCTCACTTTAAAACACTTAGAAAATTTAAACCTTGTTATAGTCTGAGGATTAAGTCTTAACAATCATAATCTGAGAATGATGGTTTAGGAGAGACGTTAGGAAGTACATAAAAGGTAATAGAGATTTGGAACAAATGGCAGTGGATGAACATTCAGTTGTTAATTTTAAACCTCAGATGGATAAATTTTTGTTTAACAAAAATGAACAAATATGGGCCAAGAGCCCATGGAGTTGGGCCACAGATTATCCATGATGTAATTGAATGGTGAAACAGGTTTGAGGGGCTGAATGGCCTATTGTGGTTCATATGTTCTTAATTATATATGAATTTATCATTAGTTGCAGAGGAGATGAGCAATTCTACTAGGGTCAAAGATTGTGGATCACATTTAGGACATGCATTATGAATTCCTGGAAGTCAGGCACTGTATAACTCTCAGCTCCTTAGACTCCAGGACAGATATCCTTTGAAGTATTCAATGTGGAGCTTTGAAGAAACAAGTCTCCCAAAGCTCCTCCTCAACTTTATGTTGACAAACATCACTGACCCAGTGCTCCCCAACTCGCAGTAATACCAGCCCCCACCCACCAAATTTCATGACCATGTCTTGGTCAAAGGCTATACTCTTATAAGTCCTAACTCTCTGCTTTTTTTTTTTGACTGCATCTTCTGGTGTTACATCTTCTGGGAGAAATTGGAATGGAGTTGCATTGAAAATTGACAGTGTAGTGATGATGCCAGGCTGTCACTGATGGTGAGATGGGCTGGCATTGAGACTGGGCAAAAGTATTTTCCATTGAGCACTAATTGTCAATGATGAAAACTGTAAGTTGCCATAGTTCCATAGGCTGCTCTCTCATTTAATCTGAGGGTCACCACACCTCCAGCAAGATTGAGAGAGTAGGGCCTTTATGCTGTCCTCAGCTGGGACAGGAATTAAACTTGCTCCGTTGGTGTCATACTGTATTGCAAACTAGCCAACTGAGCTGACTGACTCCTGGCTATTGGAGAACCATTATCACCAGCATTAAATATTAAACTGATCCTACTGTCACCTACATGACATATGTCCTTCATCTTGTCAAGAGGTACACTAAGAGTTGAGAGAGAAGACAGTGCAGTGCTCAGAGATGGAGCATCAGTCTGAGGAAGTAGTGTTGCATGAATCATGCATACCCTTCACCATTGTAGATGCATTCACTTCGATAGGTGCCCCACCACAGATAAATAGAGCAGCACGTTGTGAGGAGGACATGAAGGCACAGATAGCACTGGAGACATGATAATGCCCAAGGCCAGCCAAGCAAGTGCAGGGCAATAAACCTGGAGTATTTGCGGAGAAAATGTGTGGCCATCTGTCAAAGACTCCAGGGTCATGTGCACCTGGGAACTGATGAGTAGTACACTTCTGTAATATGAGCTGTGATGGCACAGTTTTTCTTCTTTTGCCCATGGTCATTTCCACAGGTAGAGGTCTTGTGGTACACTGCATTATCTCAACCCAACCTCAGGACTTGATGGCAAAGCTGGTGAGTTCATAGCACGGCCAAATCCAAGGAGTCAACCTGAAAACTTTTCCAACACAATGGCAGGCTGTGGGAGTGGGAGAGATTCTTGGTCAAACATGATGAAAGAATATTGGAGCCTCGACTGTCACTAATCATTGCTCCATGTATGTAAAAGTGCATATTGCTACAGCAGTGGGTGATCTCTAACCTACCAGCCTATTGTCTCCATTCGAAAAGTGGTTAACCTTAAGGGAAAGGCACACACTCCAGGCCAATGAGTGGATGCAGGCACATAACAATGGCTCTGGATATGACAAATTTGAAAAACATTTATCAGATAGTCATCTAAATGACTGAGCACTGCATTCAAATGTCCTTCACATTTTGTTAAAAGGAAAATGTTAATCCACGAACTTGTACAGTCCACTAGTGTGCAGAATCACGTGGTAATCATGTTTTTGTCTGTGATTCTATGCTTCTCCACAGGGTGCGCTGCTGAGCTTCTGTCTAAATTGTATCAATG
>NC_057719.1:74491791-74497411 GCF_004010195.1 Chiloscyllium plagiosum
ATTCATTAGAGTTTAATGGATGAGAGGAGACAAGATTCCAACAGGGCTGGACAGACTAGGTGCAGAGGATGTTTTATTGGATGGGGATTCTAGGACCAGGGGACACTGTCAGGATACTGGGACTGAGATGAGGAAAAGCTTCTTCACTCAGAGGGTAATGATTATGTGAAAGTCTCTCCCACTGGGTGCTGTGGCGGTGAGGTCACTAGACATATTCCAGGAAAACATTAGATACATTTTCAAATATCAAAGGCATCAAGGAATATGGAGAGAATGAGGAATTATGGCATTGAGACAAAGGATCAGCCATGATCATATTGAATGACGGAACCGGCTTGAAAGGATTAAATAGCCTAATCCTGTTCCTAGTTTCCGTGTTTCTAACAGGGCGGTGTTGCAGGATCTGTGCCTCCTACAGAATTAGGAAGCAGCACGTCAGTGAGTGGGAGAGGCACTGAGAGAGGAGCGGTTAGTAAAGAGATGGGTAAAATCGTAGTGATCTCGCTGTAGGTAAGTAATGAAAGACATTCCCCTCAGGAGTAACTGATGGAACTGGAGGACACGAGAATTTCCTATGGAAAGTTAGGGTAATTAGAATATGAACCCTTCACTATACAGCTGAGTTGAGGCTAAAACTAAATTTGAAGTGTAAGAAGATAACTGGGGGCAACAAGTTACAGAAGCAAACCCCATAATTGGAGTCTCACTGGGCCCACTCCTGTGTTATAGTTTTTATCATTCTGGGAAAACTCTCCTTCATTTATGAAGATTGAGTTCTGAGAGTGATTTGTGGGCGGCACGGTGGCACAGTGGTTAGCACTGCTGCCTCGCAGCGCCAGAGACCCGGGTTCAATTCCCGCCTCAGGCGACTGACTGTGTGGAGTTTGCACATTCTCCCCGTGTCTGCGTGGGTTTCCTCCGGGTGCTCTGGTTTCCTCCCACAATCCAAAGATGTGCAAGTCAGGTGAATTGGCCATGCTAAATTGTCCATAGTGTTAGGTAAAGGGGTAAATGTAGGGGTATGGGTGGGTTACGCTTTGGCGGGTCGGTGTGGACTTGTTGGGCCGAAGGGCCTGTTTCCACACTGTAAGTAATCTAAAGTAATCTAATCTAATCTATAGATGAGCTGAGTTTAGCACAATACAGCTTTTTGAAAGGCGTCCCTAACAGTGAGTTCACTGCCCTTTGTCTGATCTTAGTTTAGTTCAGGTCGGTCTGCGTGACACAGTATCGAAATGTGAAGTCCAAGTAGAGATCAGCTCTCACTCACATTCCCAGTTTCCAATTGGCACCTTCACATAGTTCCAGAATCCAAGGGATTATTGAAAGTGGAATCAACAGGCAGGGTGGGGGAAGAGGTGATCATACCTTCTGCAGTGCAGGCAATTTCTGTCTATTAATGCAGGTTAATTATAAAGGGGTTTTACGAGCTATAGCTTGGATATGGGGACATAACCCTAACTACTAAGTTACATTTGAGCTATGAGTTGTTACGGACAGAGTCTTCCCAGCATCTGAAAAACGTAGGTATTAGTGAAAAAGTTGGATGCATTTGTACGGTGCGATCTGCCTGTGTAGCACACAAAACAAGACTTTTCACTGTATCACCTGACAACAACAAAGCAATCAATCACTCAATCAGGTGAGGAGCTTCCTGCCATTCTAAACAAAAAGCAGTCCCATTTTCCAGTGTTGAACAGTAAAACGAGATTCTCATTAGTGAGTGGCGAGAGGCCAATTTACATACATTTGACTGCATTAACTTTATTATTCTGTCATCTCACCTCACTATATCCAGTTTCCCATTGTCCTATCCGGTGGATGGAAATTAGAGACGGTGATCATTCCTGACGTGACGGTCAGAACCTGGTGATTCCGGCTCACTGCTTGTTCCTCTGGAACGCCATCAGTCACCAACACCTTCAGACACACTCCATGAGCTGTCACACCCCCATGTCCAGCTGGACCTCCAGGTCTCTGTTGGCAAAGCAGGTTACCAGTCACTCTCTGCCAGAAACGTGTGTAGGGCAAACAGGACAGATCATGCAGGGACTGGCAGCACTGGACTGAGCTGGTTCTTAAACATGGCACTGGGTGTCTCGGGTATTGGCCAATGCCCTCACCTCTGGCGATGGGAGAATACGTCATGCAGGGATCTGTAGCATGTACTGGATAGTTAATGAGGAGAAGGTGAGGACTGCAATACGCTGGAGAGTCAGATTCGAAAAGTGCAGTGCTGGAAAAGCACAGCAGGTCAGGCAGCATCTGAGGAGCAGGAGGATCGATGTGTTGGGCATAAGCCATTCATGAGGAATGAGGCAGGTTTGTGAAGGTAGCATGGGGAACATTGCTACAGCTCACGAAGAGAGTCCCTCCTTGAAACATGCCGAACACGAGACTTGGTCAATTTCTGGTAAGTTTCAGCCCTATGTTGTTGGTTATAGGAGAGCTTGCAGCACCGTTAAAGTCGCAATATGGGACCAGTTGGCCATGGAAGGGAACATACAGGACAATATAGTTTAATGTGCTGATAATAAACCCAGGAATTCTTTCATCACCTTCCCAATGCCCCTCAAAGTGAAAGAAAGTGTGCATGAAGATGCACAAACTGTTGATTGTGAGGGGAATCCATATTAGACCAGTGACGGTGTCAATACAAGTTCAGTAAGTTACCATTCATTACCGTTAGAATCAAAGTTTCTTCCAGCTCTGCTTTCCCTTTGTCAGTCACTTCCCTGAGTTTGATGATTCCTGTCTCTCCCTCTTCCTGCCCCGGTCTCCCCTGTGGTTGGCCTCGGAGTTCCTCACACAAGCATGAACAAAACCGCACTGTCTCAGGAGAGTTCAGTCGTTCCAATAGTTTGTAGAAGTCACATGTCTCAGTGTTCCAGGGTGAGACGTTACACAATCGGACATCACATGGTTCCAGTATCATGTGATCAAACCTCCAGCCAGAGTTGGCAGCCCAACCCAGTGTGGCAAATTGTGACAGCCCTGTTGATATGGCCAGTGAGGGGTGGCCTGAGTGCCAGCCTCAACTATGTTGGTACTCACTGGTCTAGCACAGGGGGACTCTGCCTTGCTGATCCAGACTGGTGTACCAGTCATTGTTGTGCTGTGCTAAATGCGCTGGCTCCGTGATCCCATCGGGAGCAGCCATCTCTGGCATATCGCCTACTAACATGCATGCCACAGGATAGCAAAGCATTAAATCTCTCCCTAAACACTTTCATTTGTTACAGGTTTCCTCAGCACTGACTTCACCATGCTCAGAGCTAGTACTGATTTGGAGGTGCCGGTGCTGGACTGGGGTGTACAAAGTTAAAGAAAACACTCAACACCAGGTTATCGTCCAACAGGTTTATTTAGAAGAACTAGCTAGTACCAGCACCTCAGGCACACCATGTCAGCAGTGCAGCTGGCTGAATATTATCTGACCTTCTAGAAGCGAGGCGTGGTTACTGTGGAAACGTGTCTTCCCAGACTCACAGGCAAAATTTCTCTCGGGACCTTCTGACTGCTTTAATAATCAGCCCTGGGCCTAAGCAAATTGCTCCCTTATGGTATTCCTGGGCACTTAGCCGAGCATTCGGCTGCAGAGATTATCACTGCGCTGTATGGGTTGATTCCCCAGTGGAGAGGGAAGCAAGCAGGGCCTGCAAAAGTGCAGAGCATCCATTTCTTCCAATGAATATAGAAAGTCAGAGACAGAGCACCCAGTGTTTCCCTCTATGCCAACTCTGGGGCACCTCAACGCTCTTCTGGAAGTGTGGATGTGCTGGACCAACATCTGATGCTCAAAGCACAAATCCAAAGTCCTCTTGAGTGTTTCTGACGCACAGCTTTTATTTCTTGCAAGACCCCTTCCCCGGGTCATAACTTCCAAACAAGTGACCATCCTTCAATAGGAGCGTCTGCAATCCTTCTAGATCCTACAAGATCCTGATCACTGTTAAGAGTCTGCAGCTACTCCCACAAGTTCCCAGAAACGAAATGCTTCAGAATCCATCGCAGCCTCCCAATTTACTTTCAATTAATATTCAGCAATACTTTGCACATCAAGCCTTCAGAATCCCCATGCTGCAACTCACAGGTCCTGAAGTAAAGTGGAAATAAAATGCTGCAGATGCTAGATATCTAGAATCAAAAATCAGAAAGTTCTAGAAATAATCCACAGGCCTGACAGCACCTGTGGAGAGCCACAGAGTTAGAGTTAAATATGATTGATTGCCAAAAAGAGTCATTTTGACTTGAAATGTTAACCCTGTTTCTTTCTGCAGAGGCTGCTGGACCTGCTGAGTATTTCCAGCATTTTTCTGTCTTTGCATTACATAAATTTTGAAATCACGGCAATTTTTTGACCAAATATTTTGTGAACCAGTCACTACACAGCAAACCTCTTATTGACCAGAATCTATGGGACCAGGGGTGTACTGATTTATCAAGAGATCCACATAATCAGTGTAAAAACAGTAAGTAATGAAATGTAATGCAGACGGTATACACATCATTGTTATACTTTATTTGCAGCATAAACCACTTAAATAATAATGCAACATTGCCTTAAATAAACTTGACAGCAGAGAGCCGTCTCACTTGCATCCTCAACAGAGGGAAGATACAGAAGTTTTGGAGAGGGTGCAAAGAAGGTTTACCAGGATGCTGCCTGGACTGGAGGGCTTGCCTTATAAAGAGAGATTGAATAAGCTAAGACCTTTCTCTCTGGAGCGAAGGAGGAAGAGAGGAGACCTGATCGATGTATACAAGATAATGAGAGGAATGGATAGAGTCAATAGCCAGAGACTTTTCCCCAGGGCAGGATTGACTGGTACGAGGGGTCATAGTTTTCAGATATTAGGAGAAAGGTGTAGAGGGGATGTCATAGGAAGGTTCTATATGCAGAGAGTTGTGAAGGCGTTGCCAGCAGTGGTGGTGGAAGCAGAGTCATTAGGGACATTTAAGTGACTGCTGGACATGCACATGGATAGTAGTGAGTTGAGGGGTGCGTAGGTTCAGTTATTTTATTTTACATTAGGATTAACCCTCGGCACAACATCGTGGGCCAAAGGGCCTGTTCTGTGCTGTACGTTCTATGTTCTATTACTCAGACATTGTGAAGATCAGGTTAATACAGTAGACTTTTGGTATTTCAGGGAATGGGCATTTGCCAGTTTATCAAGAGTGCCAGTTCATTTAAGGTGCTGGTTAAAGCAAAGTTTGCTGTAACAACCACTAAAGGCTTATCTTGAGTAATGAACTAGATTATTTTCGGGTGTTATTCTGTGCATTTATGTTTTTGTTTTTGAAAAATATCATGCATTCCATACCCTTGATGCCCCAGGGGTTGTGCACTAGAAATTATCAATTTGCAAATAAGGTTGCAGATGACACCAAAATTGGAGGTGTAGTGGACAGTGAAGAAGGTTACCTCAGAGTACAATAGAACCTTTACACCTCTTCCCATCCCATCTCTTGCAAAAATGCCATCCCGTATTCCCAATTCCTCCACCTCCGCCGTATCTGCTCCCAGGAGGACCAGTTCCACCACAGAACACACCAGATGGCCTCCTTCTTTAGAGACCGCAATTTCCCTTCCCACGTGGTTAAAGATGCCCCCCAA
>NC_057719.1:74498032-74521495 GCF_004010195.1 Chiloscyllium plagiosum
CCCCACCCTCCCCTAGCTTATCTCTCCACGCTTCAGGCTCACTGCCTTTATTCCTGATGAAGGGCTTTTGCCCGAAACGTCGATTTCGCTGCTCGTTGGATGCTGCCTGAATTGCTGTGCTCTTCCAGCACCACTGATCCAGAATCTGGTTTCCAGCATCTGCAGTTATTGTTTTTACCTCCTTGATCAGATGAGCCAATGGGTCGAGGAGTAGCAGATGGAGTCTAATTTACATAAACGTGAGGCATTCAATTTTGATAAGGCAGATCAAAGCAGGATTTATACTCTTAATGGTAAAATCCTGGGGAATGTTGCCAAACAAAAAGACCTTGGGGCACAGGTTCATAGTTCCTTGAAGGTGAAGTCATGAGTAGACAGGATAGTGAAGAAGGTGTTTGATACACTTGTCTTTATTGGTCAGTGCATTAAGTAGAAGAATTGGGATGTCACGTTGCGGCTGTAGAAGATATTAGTTAGGCCACTTGTGGAATACTGCATTCAATTCTGGTCTCCCTTCTGCTATAGGAAAAATATTGTTATACTTGAATGGGTTCAGAAAAGATTTACAAGGATGCTTCCAGCGTTGGAGGGTTTGAGCTATAGCGAGAGGCTGAGGCTATTTTCCCTGGAGCGTCAGAGGCTGAGAGGTGACCTTACAGAGGATAATAAAACCATGAGGGGTATGGATAGGGTGAATAGCCAAGGTCTTTTTCCTAAAGTGGGGGAGTCCAAACTGAAGAGCATAAGTTTAAGGTGAGAGGGGAAAGATTTAAAAGGAACCTAGGGGGCAACATTTTTCACGCAGAGGGTGGTGCATGTATGGAATGAGCTGCCAGAGGAAGTGGTGGAGGCTGGTACAATTGCAACATTTAAAAGGCACCTGGGTGGGTATATGAATAGGAAGGGTTTGGAGGGATATGGGCTAAATACTGGCAAATGGAACTAGATTATTTTAAGATGTCCGGTCAGCACGGAGAAGTTAGACTGAAGGATCTGTTTCTGTGCTGTACAACCCGATGACTCAATGAAAGATTAACCTTTCCTACAGTCAAAAGGGTTGGACAGGGAGTCAACTCTTATCTTTTCAGGTGTTCGGGTCAAAAGCAGAATCCTGGGAATGTGTAGCCAAGGACCAAAGAAAGAATGATTTGAAACACAACATTATTTAAGAGCAAAACGTTTTGCAAGCCTCTGGAGGACTTATCAATTGTAGTCACTGTTGTGACAGTCAATTTGAGCAAGATCCCAAAAACGCCATGAAATAATGCATTGGAAAGACTGTTTTGAGGTTTTAATTAAGGAATGGATGTTGGACAGAGCAACAAAAGAACCATCCTGCTATTTTATCTTCTATGTCCACCCAGTTTAAGGTCTGAACTGAAAGGCAGTACCTTTGACAGTGCAGCACTTCCTCAATATACTGCTTTTGTGTAACAGTTTAAGTTTCATGCTCAGAGGTTGGGTTGACCAAATTCAGAGGCAGAAGTGCTGTTGAACCACAAGCAGAGATTGCCGAGCGGGCATTAAACATTGGAAAATCACATAAACAGGTTTGCATGTGCAAATTCATTGAGATTGGCATTCAAAAGGAAACTACTTCAGTTACAACATCACGGCTTGCTGCCACCAGTCACTAGTGTCAGGCTTCACAATGGCTAGTATTATATTCAGGAGTCAGTGTTGGCTCACAGTCAGAAAGCTGTTGGTTCAAGCCTCACTCCAGAGACTTTTGTACTGAGGTAATGCTGCATTTTGAAAATAGCATCAATCAGGAAAGAAGTTAATCTGCAGACCTACAGTCCCACTTGAGAGGATGAAAAAGATCTCTTTGCTTTACTTTCAGAGAAAAGAAATTCTCCTGGTGTTCTAGCCACTTCAGAATAATTCATCATCTGCTAAGTGCTATCGAAATGTAAGTGTGTTAACTGTGCATGTGAATGAAGTCTGTAATCCAGTAATGGGCTCTTCCAGTGCTGTGGTAATGTCTCAACCTTGGAGCCAGGAGGCCTGGCTTCAATTCCTGCCTGCTCCAGAGGTGTGTCATAGCTTGTCTAAATCAAAAGTTGATTCAGGGAACTATGTCATCCAACTGTATAGGATCCTATAATTTAAAATAGAACTTGCCCAGCGGAGTGATTCATGTTGCTAGATCCATCTGTGCTTCCGGTAAAGAATTCTTCCATCACTTTTCCCCTTTTTTGATTTATTATTTTCACAGGTACCGAGATACGTGAAATGTATTGCTTTTGCTTGCTATGCAGTACAACAGGATGAAGATTGAGGATAAGGACTAAATTCCATCTTTGAGATTCTGTGTTCTTCATTTATGTTTGGAGGGGGCATGGTGGCTCAGTGGTGAGCACTGCTGCCTCACAGCGCCAAGAATCTGGGTTCGATTCCACTGATGAGGTAGGTCAAGTGGATTGGCCATGCTAAATTGCCCATCGTGTCAGGGATGTGTAGGTTAGGTGGTTTAGCCATGGCAAATGCAGGGTTATGAGGGATGGGATACTCATCAGAGGGTTGGTGTGGACTTGATGGGCTGCTTCCACAGTATAGGGACTTTGTGATTTTTGTTCACCCAGAAATATATATTCTTGCAAGGGCTGGTTGGCTGTTTTTTTTTCAAATATACTTTATTCATAGAAATAAATCTTTGGTACTTGTACAATTTGTCATGTCGTTCATAGATATATACATTGCATGTCTTAACATTACAAAGAACAGATTGAATTACTCGAATTTACAGTTATCCTATTTACAGTTCCCTTTATTAACCATCCAGTCTCTTATTATTTAGCTGTGGCTTCAGCAGGACCCACCTACTGAGTGGGTGCCCTGTTATACTATAGCAAATGAACCTTTTTTAATCCCAGTGTATGGGGTTACCGTTGTCCATTTGACTGTCCTGTCTCTGGGGAAGCTGTCTGCATCCCCATGGTGAGCACGAACTGCTGGACCCTCGCTGGGCTGAGGTAGCTATCCAGGCTCTCACTGTGGTCACTTACCTGCTCTGGAGTCATTGAGCCAAGGCAAGGGTCCGCACCATCCAGTTCTGTGTCTGACAATGGGACTGTCAGAGGATCGCAGCTCTCAGTTGTCTGTGGTCGTGGGGCAGTGGGTACCCCCTGGTTCTCACTGGGTGGAGGGTGGACTTCGGGGGGTCTGTTGTTTCCTGATTGGGAGGAAATGCTCTCCTCTTTATCTACGGCGCTCTGTCTCTTCTTCTGGTGGTGATGACATTCTGTGCGCCCGTCTTCCCCATCCGAAGAGCTGGCCGTCCCTCCCTCGTGCAGCTGTCTTTTCCCCCTTTGCTGGGAGGCTTTGGGAGCCTGGCTGGATTTTCTCTTCCTGTTTTTAACAGGTATTCACTCCTCTGCCTGCTTGATTACCTTCTCCTCCATTGCTTCCATCTGCCCAGCTAGAGCTAGGATCAGCTGCTGTGTCTCTCCGCTGTCTGCCACCTCCTCCACTCCGGCCTGATCTTCTTTCTGGGTGCCACCAGACTCTGTTTCCCTGCTGTCTGGGTGCACATTACTGGTCTTTGGGGGTCCACAGCTCGCATTGCCACCTCCAACCATCTGTGCGTAAGTGGGGCCCCCCCGTCTTGGGCAGGTCTTGTACATGTGGCCCGCCTCGCCACACAGGCTGCAGCTCTTTTCTTCCTGGCAGTCCTTGGTCAGGTGACCCTCCTGTTTGCAGTTCCTGCAGATGGTCCCCTTGCAGTCCCGCCGCCACGTGTCCCGACTTCCCACAGGTTCGGCACACTTTCGGCTGCCCTGCATATGTCAGGTAGCCTCTGTTCCCTCCAATTGCGAAGCTCGAGGGTGGGTGGAGAATGTTCCCATTGCCATCGACCCTCAGAGTCACCCTGACCTGCCGCATACTGGTCCAGATCCCAAAGGGGTCGGTCACATCGGTGGCTTCTCCCTCAACTTGGACGTACCCACAGCATCCCAGCAGTACCTTCTTAATAAACAGGATGCGATCCACCGGTGTACGACCCTCTACCTTCTTCACAGACACCCGGACTGTGTTTCGAACCCCTGCCCAGGGCTGCGGGCAGCTGCTGAGGCCATAGCTCTGAGGTTGGCTGGTCCCTAAATTGAGATGGAAATGTGTTGCTGGAAAAGCGCAGCAGGTCAGGCAGCATCTAGGGAACAGGAGAATCGACGTTTCGGGCATTAGCCCTTCTTCAGGAATGAGGAAAGTTGGTCCAGCAGGCTAAGTTGGTCCCTGAATTGACAAAGCCAGCATGAAGATCCACCAATAGCAGGTCAGCACAACCAAACGATCCTCCAAAGTCCAATCACGATCCAGCGATGATCTCCACTAGCTCTGATGACTCGCAACTCGACCCCTGTCCTGATAAGAACAGACACTTGATCGTAGCCAAAAGGCCGAGAAGCGAGGATGTGCTTCAAACCCGCAGCACTCCAGGGCTGGTTGGCTGTTAGCTCACTGTTTGTTATTTAGCTGCACCGTTCTCTAAGCCATACATGTTTGCCCCAGAACACTGCCACCAGGTGGACGGGAGTCATTTAGCTACAGGTGAGAGACAAAACTTAATATAAACAAATATAAACAAACAGAGCCTGCACCGATTGGACAGAGCTTCATGGCCTGATACTTTGGGAATGTCCATTTGAATAAATAACTTTTGGATGCTTTGATCTGAGATTTTCAGCCTGAGGTCCAATTATCCCTTTGCTTCTGTTGGAGCTCCCTCTATAGACTACAAAGCTCAATAACACATTGCACACTGAATAAAAGGAACTGAGCAAACCAATGCTGAGGACATTGTATAAATAACATAATTAAACATCCCAGGAGGGTTTGCAGGGGGCATTATAAAATGAAGCACAGGATCAATCATAGACTGGAACCAATAGGACCCAGTGAGAACAGGGTTCTTTGTAAATCAGGCCCTGGAGGATGAGTTCGGCACAATGTGCAGAGTGTGAAAGCTGGGAGTCGAGAGTTTAGTGCTGGAAAAGCACAGCAGGTCAGGCAGCATCCGAGGAGCAGGAGGATTGACGTTTCGGGAGTGGAGCTGGGAGACTAGCCACTGGAATCGTCATGTCTGGAGTAATGGGGGGAGACAAGAGTTTCAGCCACAGTGGAGTAAAGAGGGAACAGGACAGTCTGCCAAACCGAGGTAGAAACAAGCTGTCCTGGCGCAGAGCAGATGTGCTGTCAGAATCGTACTTCAAGGTAACAGATGCACACAGCCTGCTTCAGCCTCAGACAGCGAGTAGAAACTGAGATGGGATCGGAGGCAAGGGAAGGACCGGATGTTGGAAAAATCAGAGGGTGGTCAAAGGATTGTAGAGGTACTGAGGCAATGTTGTCTACTATCAATGTACAGGCTGCAGGGGAGTGTAATAATCAGAAATTTGCATTGCTTGAGCCAATCAGGCTGCCGAACAGCAGTGGTTCCTTTAAGATGTATACACACATTGCATGGACGTACAGTAATTTTAATAGGACCACAAAAGGCAATGAAACAGTGTGTCCATAGCAAAGGGGCCATTAAGGGAACATCATTTAGAGATGTCAGGTGTATTGCTGTGAGAGTGAGAATAAAGACATTGCAGGTGACTCTCTGGCTATGATATCCCATAGGCTTCAGTGGTTTACAGACACACGCCATCTTCTCAAAGGCAATTAAGATGGACAATAAATCGTTTTCTAACCAACTGTTCAGAGATGTTATTACCCACCTCTGGAGCAGGTGGGACTTGAACCCTGTCCTCCTGGCTCAGAGATAGGGACACTACCTCTGCACCATAATGCTGTACTTGCCAGTGATACTCACCCTAAGAACAATGTTAAAACTAAACTCATAATAGTGGAGGAGGCAAGGACCAAATACTTAGCCAATGTGTGAAAAATATAGTAGCAGAATGCCTTGAGACTCCAAAGACAATCTTTCTCTCTCCTTGCAAAGAAGTAATAAAGAATTGGAGGTATGTGTTGTGAAGGCCATAACTGGGCACAGTGCACACCAATCTGAAGGTTTGAGAGGGACCAAAACAATGAGAAATATAAGATGTGCTCACAATTCACTACCAGCCAGTATGGCACAGAGTCAATACTACACCTGTTATATGAGGTAACCAGTTCTTGACACGGTTAATGTTGAAGGTGACATTCAGCTCCATCCAATATTCATTTTTTTTGGACTAAAAATCTCCTGTTTATTTATTTTTTCTTTTTAACCCCCACACTAACGCCTAAGTGCGGTAGTGCTTATTTTATCCCCAGCACCCATGGTGTGTGTGCAGGTGTGAGACACAGTGAAAGACACAAAGTGCACCAATCTTTATTCAAATTCCACCACCAAGAAGATAGGAAAACACCCGGGTGGCCAGTGACAAGCACTGCCCTTCACATCAAGGGACAGTGCTGTGTGATCAAAACAGTGAGGGGGAGGGGAGGGACTAAATCAAAACAGAGTTGGAGGGAGAAATGATGCACTCCACCCAATATTCATGCTGATGAAGCCACATGAACATCAGTACTTAAAACAACAAGGTACAACATTGAAGAATCCATTGCACCCAGGAGAAGAAATCTCCAGAACACAATGAGTTTTACAGCTTTCAGGACCTTGTGTTAAGACCCACTCATATAAACCGTCAACAGCTGCAAACACTTGAACAACCAAATAGTCAGGAGTGTAAAAACCACATCATTTTATTTCTCTTTATTTTGAATTATGAAGCAAATGGGAAAACGGTACTGCTTTCAACCAAGGGAACTGTGCACGAGATGTTATAAGTTACTGGAGTTGATTGTAAGTTGTATTGACACTTTTGTCTTCTTTGGGCAGTTTGGGAAGTTACTGGAGATTCGTCACCACTCAGGATGGGTTTGGAGCAACATTACCCAGTGACAGTCTGTTGATTGGTCTTTTACTCAGGACCAGCTGTGTGTGTCAGGACTCATCACTATGATAACTCTCCGATTGGCTCCTTGGGAGGTAACTAGCCAATGTGCTAAAAATATAGCAACAGAAAGCCTGAGACTCTAAAAAGACGATCTTTACCCCTCCTTACAGAGAAGTAATAAAGAATAGGAGGTATAGTTAGTAAGTTTGCGGGTGACACCAAAATTGGAGATGTATTAGACAGCGAAGAAGGTTATCTCAGATTACAAGGGGATCTTGATCAGATGGGCCAATGGGCTGAGGAGTGGTAGATGGAGTTTACTTTAGATAAATGTAAGGTGCTGCATTTTGGAAAGGCAAATCAGGGCAGGATTTATGCACTTAATGGTAAGGTCCTGGGGAGTGTTGCTGAACAAAGAGAGTGCAGGTTCATAGCTCCTCGAAAGTGGTGTTGCAGGTAGATAGGATAGTGAAGAAGGTGTTTGGTATGCTTTCCTTTATTGGTCAGTGCATTGAGTATAAGAGTTGGGAGGCTGTACATGACATTGGGTAGCCCACTTTTGGAATATTGTGTGTAATTCTGGTTTCGCACCTATTGGAAGGATGTTGTGAAACTTGAAAAGGTTCAGAAAAGATTTACAAGGATGTTGCCAGGGTTGGAGTGTTGGTTATTTCCCCTGGAGTGTTAGAGTTTGAGGGGTGACCTTGTAGAGGCTTACAAAATCATGAGGGGCATGGATAGGATAAGTAGACAAGGTCTTTTCCCTAGGGTGGGGGAGTCAAAAACTAGAGATTTAAAGAGAGAGGGGAGAGATTTAAAAGGGACCTAAGAGGCAACTTTTTCAAATAGAGGGTGGTGCGTGTATGGAATGAGCTGCCAGAGAAAGTGAAGGCTGGAACAATTACAACATTTAAAAGGCACCTGGATGGATATATGAATAAGAAGGATTTAGAGGGATTGGGTCAAATGCTGGCAAATGGAACTAGATTTATCCAGAATAACTGGTCAGGACAGAATGAGTTGAACCGAAGGGTCTGTTTCCATGCTGTACATCTCTATGACTCTATGATTCTAATTGGAAGATGGCTGTCTATTCTCAGTCACTATTTGCCTATAGTTTGCTTCATCTGAGCAGTGACTAACAGACTGAACAATTAGTGGGCCACATGCCCTGTGTCTGTAGCAAAGAACTGAAAGGACTTGGGAAGAAAATGAAGAAGAAGATGGGAGATTAGAAGGTCTCAGAAGAAGCAAAAGGACATCTCAAAGAATTGTGTTCCCCTTTTTAAAAAGTTCCATCCATAATATCTATGGTTTTTCATTTATCTATGTCAGTCTGCATGTGTGTAGGGGTTTAAGAAGAGGTAGCTTTTAAATTAATAGGTTATAAGTTGATACTTTATATTTTGTTTGCCTCTGGTTAGAGATTGTAGTTTATAGTATTTTGTTCTATATAGAAACTTGGTCAATGTATTCTACTAACTTGAGCTTGTCAGGCAGGTAATTGGGAATTTTGAGTCATTTCATTAAATCTTTACCTGGTGTGATTTGGAGGTGCTGATGTTGGACTGGGGTGTACAAAGTTAAAAATCACACAACACCAGGTTATAGTCCAACAGGTTTATTTGGAAGCACACTAGCTTTCAGAGCACCGCTCCTTCATCAGGTGGTTGTGCAGTATAGGATCATAAGACACAGAATTTATAACAAAAGTTTACAGTGTGATGTACATGAAATTATATATTGAAAAAGACCTGGATTGTTTGTTAAGTCTCTCATCTTTTAGGATGACCATGTTGGTTTCAGTTCTTTCACATGTAAAGCACAGAACATTGTTTTAAACTTACATTCTCAAGTGAACCTTAACAATAGGTGCCATGTCATCTCAGATAATGCACTGAAGGTGTGAAGTGTCCTGTGTGAGACTGTCTGTGCCCCAATGTTCAGACTGATTCTATTTCTAAAAAAGGGATTTACAGAATCTTACATAGTTTCATGCAGTTTTTAAGCAAATTAAAATATAATTCTGCAAGTACAAATTCACTCCACAAACTTTTTGTGTGTCCTTGTGTGTCCGTGTGTGTGTGTGTAAAGGGGTGTAAGTCTGTGAGTGGGTGCTTGTGTGCGTGTGAGTGTGGGAGTGTATGTGTGAGCGTATGAGAGAGAGCTTGTATATGAGAGAGGGTCTGCATGAGTGTATGGGTCTGTGTGTGTGTGTGGTGCAGTGGGGTCACCTGTCTTGTGACGTGAACCCAAGGTCCCAGTTGAGGCCATCCCCATGGTTACCAAACTTGGCTATCAGCCTCTGCTTGGCCACTTCTCGTTGTAGGTAAAAACAATGACTGCAGATGCTGGAAACCAGATTCTGGATCAATGGTGCTGGAAGAGCACAGCAGTTCAGGCAGCATCGAGGAGCTTCAGCAAAATCGACGTTTCGGGCAAAAGCCCTTCATCAGGAATAAAGGCCTGTCCCGAAGTCCGATTTGGAGGATGGTCACCCGAAGGTCCGAGATCGACTGTCCCGGATTGTTGAAGTGTTCTCTGACTTGGAAGGAACACTCCTGTCTGTTGATTGTTGTGTGGTGTCGATTCATCTGTTGCCATAGCCTCTGCTTGGTCTTGCCAATGTACCATGCCTCAGGGCATCCTTGCCTGTAGCGTATGAGATAGACAATATTGGCAGAGTCACATGAGTACCTGCCACGTACATGGTGGGCAGTGTCCCCACATGTCGACACTCTGATACGTCTTGCAGCATTTGCCATGACAGGGTTGTATGATGTTGTCCTGAGAGCCGGGAAGTTTGCTGCGAACAATGATCTGTTTGTGGTTTGGCGGTTGTTTAAAGGTGAGAAGTGGAGGCGTGGGGAAGGTCTTGGTGAGGTGCTTATCCTTATCGATAATGTGTTGCAGGCTGCGATGACCATGCCATGGTTTTTCAGCTCCTGGGAAGTACTGGACAATAAAGGTTACCCTGTTGGTTGCAGCTTGTGTCTGTCTCCTGAGGAGGTCATTACGGTTTCTTGCATGTTGGAACTGGAGATCGATGAATTGAGCATCGTACCCTGTACTTGTTTTGTGACATTCCTGGGTGTAGCGGGCTCAAGTATCAGCAAATGGATTGTGACTAGAGCTTGTCCTGAACTATTTTGGAACAAATACAATAAAGATTTGTGTTTGGAGTTGGTAAGTGATAAACGACTAAAGGAAGAATCAGATTTTAAACTATACTAAAAAATGACACTTGTAACTGCTAAGGATAACCTGTAGGTGGCAGAGTTGTCCCTGACAAACTGAAAAGAGATCACAAAAGCCAAATCAATTGAATTGGCAAGTAAGTTATAAGTGGAATAGCCTACAGAGTTAAAAAAAAAATAGAGAAAGTGAAAGGGCCAGCACAACATTGGGCTTTAGGAAGGGACCAAGTATTCTGGTTCATGAAACATCAGAATTAACGCAATAAGCACAAAGAAAAGATGAAAAATCTGGTGATAAAATTCCAGTGGGCAGAAATCGATAAAGAATGGGTATTGAGTTTAAAAAGTATGGAGGTGAGGAGGCTGGAATTAAAGATACCAGGGAAAGCTTAGTGTGAGTAACAAAAAGAGACCTCAGAACCTGAAGAGAACTCTGATGAAGCATGCCCTCGTCATAACCTGAAGTCCAGTCCGAAAATGTTTAAACGTGTACAACCTTCACCAAAATTTTAGGAAAGGGACGTGGAGTCATCCCTTATGTCATTTGAGAAAATAGTGACTCAAATGAAATGAGCCAGAGGAAATCCAGACCTTGACTGTGGAAAGCAAATTGACAGATTTGCACAGGAAATCTATGCGCCACTGTCAGGCAAGGTTTCGAGGAATTATGATAATGTTTAAAATAAAAGGTGCATATGAATTAACGTCTGGAACATATAGGCAAAAGTTCCAGAATTTAAGGAAACAGCCTGGGTAAACCTACATTGAATTCAAGTGCGTTAAGCAAAACAATTTTGACAGCTGCTGCAAACATTAGGAACAGAAATCACCTTTGAGACCCTCAGAGATTATTCTTCTGGAAGAATTTATAAACTCATGACATTTTGTAATAAGAACCCATGTTGAAGACCAAAGGGGAGCAATTGCTATGTAGGCAACAATGATGACTGATGATTATGAGCTGGTCCAGTAACCGAAACCTTTTGTTTCCATTGTCCCCATTCATTGAAAAGGGTTAGTGAATTGGAGAGTGAAAGGAAAGCAAGAACGAGAGTGGATAGCTGCAACTATCTCAAGGTCTGTGCCTCAGACCAGGAATGCAGGAAGTGAGGCAGAGATGAAAATTCAAGGCTGAGGTGTTTCCATTGCATCAATGTGGAACATGTTCGGAATGTTGGAAGTTACAAGGAAGCCCACGGGATTATGAGGGTTCGTAAGAATAAATTGAAGATGAAACTCCGAAGGAAGATGCCACAGATCAAACTGTAGCTTTAACTACAACTCAGAGAGCTGAAGGAAACACTGTTGTGACTGCAGCAGAAGTGATAAGGTAGATGAGAGGTAGAAAGAGGTTTTGTCAACAGAAAAGGTAATCCCTTTTATCTTCAAAAGATGCAGTCAAGCCCATAACTAACGTAAGGGACACAACAGCTACTTAAACTCTTTTGCTGGAGATGGATTTACTATTCCCTCCACTGAATTCATTGGAAGTCAAAGTGTTAGAATACAGGATACATGGAGAGTATATCCGTGTGCCATTGTACAAAGTCCAATTGGAGTATGACTTTCTGAACAGAGTTTTTAAGAAGTTATTCATGCTCTGAGTTGATTTACTCCAGGGGAATCATTTGACAGGAGTAATTTCAGCTTCACCAAAATCACAGAAAGTCCAGGTGAGTCTAGAGACAGAACAATTGCAGGAGCACATTCCAAGTATTTTTCCAACCAGAGCAGTGGCTAAACTAAGTCTATCACCAGAGGTCACAGCAATATCACGGGCAATTCTTCGAGTTGATGAAATTCTGTTTAAGAATGAGAATAGTTCTTAAGAGGTGTCAGGTATGTCTTTGAGGTGCAGGAAGCAGATCCAGTATTAAGTAAGTTAGCAAAGGCAGCTCCCAGTGAGGCTGAAGGAGTTCTGGAGGGCTAATATATTAAAAACAGAGTCCTGATGGGGAAGTGGAGATATTCTCATGGACCTGCAGATGAAGAAGGGACAGTTGTTCAACAATTAGGGGTACTGCCTGGATATCATAAGGAGACATTGTGAGGAGCATAAGAAGTTCCTTTGGCAAGACATGGAGGAATATGGAAAATGCAAGCGTTGATAACCAGATATTTTATATGACCTTCATAAGGATGTAGTGACAGTCTGTAAAATGTGACATTCTTGCCAGGCAGTATGAAAACCTCCACATGTAATCAAACCAGCATCTTTGATATCAACAACAGTTTTGAAGAACCATTCAGTTGAATGCCACTAGATTGAGCTGGATGATTACCAAAAGTTAAAAGTCGGACAGCATTATTCCTCGCAATTATTAAATGCCAGCCTGATTTCCAGAAGCTATCATTTTAAGGACAGCCACAGCTAAGATAGTTGTGAAGAAATTAGCATAGTTTTTTTGTTACTCGTTATGGCCTATCAATTGAAATGCAATCTGATCAAGTTTCTAACTTTATATCTAAAGGCTTCTAGGACTTCATCAGTTTTGGTATAAAACAATTAAAGTCAACAGTATATCATCTTCAAACACCTGAACTTTGCAGAGATACCATCAGACTCTTGAAACCATGATTAAGGCTTACTATTGCAACTACCTATAGGACTGGGACAAATGATTAGGCTTCTTACTGTTTTTAACCAGAGTTTCCCGAAATGAATTTACTGCATTTAGTTCAGTTGATTGATCTACAGGCATGGGATAAGAGGTCCAATAAAATAGATTGAGAAGTTCATAAGACAAAAAGGTACACCTCCAGTGTTGGAATACATGTCCATTTTTTCCAAAACACTGAGGAGCACGTAAAGTAGAAAAGACCATTTAAAAGTTTCACAGGCAAAAATATACGTGTATTGCCTTAGCAAAGTAAACCTCTGAAAGTGAAATCTATTGAGTTGGGAAGAGTAAAAACCAGGGATCATAACCTTAACATATCGTGTTAGGCAATTAGGATTGAGGAAAGATGTCCTCAATCAAAGGGTGATCAACTTGTGGCACTTTCTACCACAGATGGCTGTGGTGGTCGAGTCATTGAACGTATTCACACGTGTGAATTTTCCAAAGAATCTATCTAGTCAGCTAAATAACATACTACAATTATTTGAGGAACATATACTACTTAGCTGATTCAAAGTCTATCACCAGAGGTCGCAACAATATCATGAGCAATTCTCAGAGTGGATGAAACTCTGTTTAACAATGAGGATAGTTCATAAGAGGTGTATGGAAATACTTGGTAGGTCAGATGACATCTGTGGAGAGAGAAACAGAGTTGATGTTTCAAGTCAATGATTTTTCTAACTCTACATCTACTTCCAGGCTTCATCATGTTTCTTACATTTTCTGTTGTTACTGGAAATTTCCTGTTTGGTGATTGGAACGAGGTCAGCCAGGTGGCCCTCAGACAATAGGAGTTCTCTGATTTAGGCTGTTAATCTGGTCCAATCAGGGAACCCTGGCTGACATATATAAACAGGAGTGTCAAGGGCTCCCTTCACTCTGAAATGCAGCCCTGAGGGAGCCAGACCACTGCCAAGGACTCTCCCCAGTGAATAAAGGGTGACTTGGGTGATGGGATTACTTTTTAAGTATAAAATGCAAATATTCCTCTACTTTTGAGATGCCCAATCCTATTATTAACCTTCACCTTTACCCACCTTCCTGTGCTTAGTGTTGGCCGTGGCTCAGTGTGTCTTACCTCTGAATTATCCAGCTTTGGAGTCAAGAAAAAAATGACAAGAGGTAAACTGAAAAACTGAGATTGAGTACAATTGTAGAGTCAGACATGGCAAAGGCATATTATGGAGTATAATGATACCAACACATTGTGAACAAGATGTTCTCAGATCCTATATGACCTCACAATGGTTACTTCAACAAAGTTTCTGTTCCAGAACACAATGTTTTAAAGCTGTGAGCTTTTATCCACCAGTTACACTTATTATTATATAATTTACTTTATGATATATTTTAATTATAAAACATTAATATCAGATGTGTTTTTCACTCATTCACTGTGAAGTATTTGCACAAAATCTTGCTGCCCAATTTCCTCTGCACATTTTTATAGGTTGGCTTTGTACTGCAAATGTTTTCAATTTGCTACGTCTGTAATATGTTTCAAAACATAGTAGCAGCCATGAAATGACGTCTCAGGGAGAGAGGAAAGAAAACAGTTAACAGCTCCAGCTAATCTGAGGAAACGTAACAACAATTTGTATTTATACAGTGCCCTCCATGTAATAACACACAGGAAGAAGAATGATATAAAGTGACAACTGGTAATGAGCCACTTGTACCAGCAACTATTAGAGCAGTTGGCCAAAGGTTTCGACAAAGATCTAGGCTTTATGGAGTGTCGCAAGAAGCAAAGTGAGGTAGAGATGCAGAGGGATCTAGGAAAGGAGTTTCAGAACATAGCGCCTGGGCCACTGAAAATGTACAGGAGGCCTTCTCTGGAGTACTATGAAACAGTTCTGGTCACCCTGCTATAGGAAGGATATTATTATTATTAAATTAGAGAGGGTTCAGGAAAGATTTACCAGGATATTGCTGGGAATGAGGGTTTGAGTTAGACTGGACTAGATTCCCTACAGTATGGAAATAGGCCCTTCAGGCCAACAAGTCCACACTGACTCTCCAAAGCATAATCCACCCAGACCCATTCCCCTACCCATTATTTACTCCTGACACTATGGGCAATTTAGCATGGCCAATTCATCTAACCTGCACATCTTTGGATGGTGGGAGGAAACTGGAGCACCCAGAGGGAGAATGTGCAAACTCCACACAGACAGTCACCTGAGGCGGGAATTGAACCCAGGTCCCTGGTGCTGTGAGGTGGCAGCGTGAGCCACTGTGCCATCAGATATAAGGAGAGGCTGGAAAGACTGGAACTTTTTTCATTGGAGTGTAGGACGTTGAGGGGTGATCTTAAAGAGGTTTACAAAATAATGAGGGGCATAGATAAGATGAATAACAAAGATCTTTCTATGAGGGTGTGTAAGTTCAAAACTAGGGGGCATATTTTTCAGGTGAGAGGAGAAAGGTTTAAAAAGGACCTGAGGGGCAACTTTTTCACACAGAGGGTGACTCATATGTAAAATGAACTGCCAGAGGAAGTGGTAGATGCAGGTACAGTTACAACATTTAGAAGACATTTGGACAAGTACATGAATAAGAAAGGGTTACAGAGATATGGGCTAAACACATGCAACTGGGACTAGTTTAGATTGGGAAACTTGGTCAGCGTGGACGAGTTGGACCAAAGGATCTGCTTCCATGATGTATGACTCTATGTGACCACAAATGGTAAAGCAATTAAAATGCAGTATTAGATGGATGGAGATATCTCACAGATGTGTGTGTGTGTGAGTCGGGGAGGTGGGAACGGTGGCAGCAATGGATGAGGCATGTAAAAACACATCTGAGATTTTAAAATCTAGGTGATGCTTGACCAGGAACAAATGTCAGTTAGCAGGCACAGGGATCATTGTAAAATGGGACTTATTCCAAATGTCGGCAGGTTGAAGCAGAGTTTTGGATATTGTCAGCTACAGCGAGAGTAGGTACTTGTGTCCTTGACCATTTCAGTCCTTTAGCAGAATGCTGATTGGAAGGATTCAAAAATGGACTTCCAACAAAGAAAGGAAATATATCAGATGTTGATAGTAAGTGGGTTCAGATCGTCATTTCATTCAAATACTCACCTAACGGATTTACTTAAATAAAGTTGACAACGGAGATGTTTGTAAACACACTGTTGACTGCAACAGAGAAAAGGTGTATTGGCTTTCTCAACTGGGCTTGAGGGTTAAGAAAATGAAAGCCATGAGGATATATGATGGTGCTATTTTGGATTATTATGCTAGCCCCTTTTTGGGACAGTCCTAAATCAGCAGCACCTCCCAGCTGATTCCTCTCAATGTTAGATTGGGGAAGGCAAATTGCAAATTGGTCTGAAGAGCTGATCAGTTCTCCCTGAAGGAAAGGAATGTGCTGACAGTATTCTCTGAATAGCCTTGTTAACAAATCTAAATCAGATTATAACATCCCAGAGACTATAAGAATCTGGGAGCTACTCACCAGTCATGTACTCCTGTATTAAACAGAGAATGTACTCCCTTGCCAAGTAGAATATGGAGTCTGGTTGCTGACTGTTAGAGATAGAGAGGACTATGTGAGCTAATATAAATTGTAAGACATATGGAAGTTTCTTTTTCGAATGGACATGATTGAAAGTTGAGTTGAAACAATCACTTGCAATGTTAAATGGATTCTAGGAAAAAGAGGGAAAATTCAATCTTCTTTCTTGTAGAAAGTCCAGTTTTAAATTCCAATTATTGTCTCAGCAAAATATCTTAAGGCAAGTATCCTTAGTTATCAAAATAATACTTAACTTAATTTTCCAAGTTAAACTTTTGGATTAGTGAAATGACTGTGTCCCAGTTACCTTTGCTGAGTCTCAGTGGCTAAACATTTGTCTTGAAGTAAAACTTACTGTTATATATTCAGAGATTCTGAGAATCTCATGTCTGTCGTTTGTGTTTAATGCTTTTTGAGGTTGCATAGTTAAATTCTTAAATATAAAGGTGGTACTCCAAGAAAATGCACATAATTGCACAATTTTACACATGCTGTGTACCTCAGTGATTCAAGGTTACGAGCTTGAATCTTTCATTAGAAAGAAATCTGCATTTCAAAATTGCAACATGGCTCTAAATTATAAAAAAAACTGTTTGACATGGTCTAGGTTTTACAGAATAAAGTTATCCTATCAAAGCCTACATTGTTTGATACTGTACTACAGCACAAACAAAAACTATGTCCAGCTGGGTGAGAGATCAGAAGATTGGCATGACATAAAATCAGCAAAGAATAACTAAGAAAAAAGGGAGCAAAGATTATAAGAGAAAGGTCGCAAGAAGTATAAAAACAGATACAAAGAGTTTCTATAAAAATTCAAAGATGCGGTGTTGATAAAGTGAGCACTGACCCGATCTAAAGTGAGGCTGGGGAATTAATAATGGAAAATAAGGAACTGGCAGATGAGTTGAACAGGGATTTTGTATCAGTCTTAAGTTTAAAGATACAGGTAACATTCCAGAAATAGCTGTAAATCAGGAATGGAAAGTAATAAATGTAACTCCTTTGTTCAAAAAAGGAGGAAGAACGAAAGCAGGAAACTATATGCCAGTTAACTTAAAAGTTGTCATAGGGAAAACATTAGAAGCTATTATTAAAGACATTTTAGCAGGGCATGTTTTTAAAGTTCAAGTTAATCAGGCAGTGTCAACATGGTTTTATGAAAGACAAATCATGTTTAATTAATTTGCTGGTGTTGTTTGTTAAGTAATGTGTTGTGGATAAAGAGGAACTGGGAGATTTACAATACTTAGATTTCCAAAAGATACTTGATAAGATGTCACATCAACAGTTATTGCTGAAAATAAAAGCTTGCTGTGTTGATTCCTCATCACCATACATGGCCTCTTCCCACAAAGGTGTAACACCTGCCCTTTCACCTCCCTTCTCACTGTGAAAGGCTCTCAAAAACACTTCGCAGAAGCAGCATTTCATTTATACTTTTTCCAAATCTATTTGACTGTGTTAACTGTTCATAATGCAGCTTCCTTTAGGCTGGTCAGACCAACCACAGACTGGGTGATCAATTAATGGAAGATGTCCATTCTGTCTGTAAGAATGATATTGGCCTGCCATTTGCTTGCCCTTTCAAACCATCTTGTTCTCTTGCTAACATTTCCATCCTGGGTCTGCTAGAGTGTTCCAACAAAGAACAAAGTAAGTTCAAGAAATTATACCTAATTTTCACCTTGGCACCTTATATGCTTTAGGACTCAATGATGAGTGTAACAATTTCAGATCATGACTTCTGTCCTCTGTTTGATTGCAACCCAGTCGTATCTTAACCATTTACTCCTTTTCACACCCATCATTTACACCTCTTTCACATTTCTATCACTCTTTTACCAACGCTAACACTCACTTGGTCTTTGCGTGGGTCATCCTCACTATCTATTCCAATTGCTCCTCCTCCCCCTCCTGCATCAACATAATAACGACTATTTCCAGCTCCTTCTAGTTCTGAATAAGAGACATATTGAACTTGAAATATGAAGTGTTTCTGAAATAACTCCACAAAGGCTGGTATCCCATCACTAAGTTGCCCTTTATTTACACATGTACATGACACTGACCCAGCTAGTTCAGAGCTGGCTCCTAGTCTGACTCTCCTGTTTATATCTGTCAGCCAGGGCTCCCTGATTGGGGTTGTTAATCTGGTCCAATCAGGGAACTCATATTCTATGACATTCACCTGCCTGACTTTGTTCCAACCACTACAGCTTCCTTCTCTACTGTTGTTTCCTGACAATCTGCGTTTTGCCAGCATTTTCTCTACTTATTTCAGATTTGCAGTTTTTTCTTACAAATTCTTTTTTTCTTACACACTGCCATGAGACTTTGGATCTGTCTTCCTCAAAAGGTAGTGGAGGCAGAGCCTTTGAATATTTTTATGGCAGATGTAGACAGATTCTCGAAAAGAAGGCAGGTGAAAGGTTATCAAGGGGTAAATGGAAATGTGGAGTGATCAGATCCACTATGATCTTACGGAATGATGGAGCAGGCTTTACAGGACATGTGGCCTACTTCCTTACCTAATTTGTATATTGTCTTTCCTGATAATGTACAGAAAAGTATGCTGATTGGCAGTTTCTGGATGTGTATCTTTCTTATCTCTGGTTTTGTATTGCCATTGGGAAAAATCTATATCTGCCCAGGTATGAAGGTAGTTTATTTTTAGAAAGGAGGCCTTTTTTACTTTTAGTTCTTATCTACTGGAAAATAATTCTTATGCCGATAACCCTTCATTATAACTATATTTCTTTGCACGGATTCCTTTTCCGAATGAGAGATCTGAACACGACTATAGAATATGAAGATGTTTTGGTTAGATTGCTCCTTTCTCTGGCTAAATCAAACTAACTCATTGAAATGTGGAAATGTTTGAGTCCTCTTCAGATGGACACATATAACATGGATCATTTGTCATCTCAGTATGGTTCAAGTGGAAAAGGATGCTGACATTTCTTTTATCTTCATCTTCTTTCCTGACTTTTTCTTTCACTTACGGAGATTGATGTACCACTCTTGCCTTTTTTCAGTCGATAAACATGCTGCTGAGACACTGTGGTGATCCCAGATTACACCTCTTTACATTATGTTGCATCAGCTGAAGTGGAAAGAGCAGAGTGGAAACAGTGAACGGCCTCAGAGTTCCTTGGGCTAGCTAAATGAGGAAAATAGACCAGACTTTCCCATTCCTGTTCACCAAAACCCACTGAAAATCTCTGGCTGGAAGAAACATCGACCTTGGCTTCAATGGCTTCTGAAGAATAGCCCATCTTTATGAGATATTGGGACATGAGCAAATATTCTAATTTCTTGACAGGATGTCGAAAATTGAGGAAAAGTATATACTGAAGAAATAATTTAAGAAGATATACCTAAATATTGATTTGCATACAGTTTACTCTTCCAAACCATTTGGAGGTGCTATTGATATTAGATGTAGTTGAGAGATACCAAAGTTTTATGAAATCCACAGAATATGATTTGATCTGGTTTATTTACAGTCACATGTATTTTGTTGCAAAAATACGGTGAAGAGTGTTGCATCGAGTCACCACTCTCCAACGCCTTTTAAAATGCAGAAAAATAAACCAAAATATTGAGTGTAAAGCCAGAAGAATGAAGAAGTAAAGAAAAAATGTTCAGCTTTACAGTTCTCCGCATTAAGTGTTCCACCAGGGGTCATGGGCCTGGTAGCCAGGCACGAGTCCCCTTCCCCGCATTGCCGCCATCACTGGAACGAAAGTCGCCATTCTTCGGCGCCATCTTGCCTCCAATGACGCCCTCCCCACTTTGTGTTCTCGATGGGCCTTGCCAATACAGATACCACGCATGCTGGCGGCAACCAGAACTCAACTCCGCCGCTGCCAGGAGTCCATTTCGGGCCCAGTCTCTACTGGAACTTAATAAAAAGGGGGCTTATTTATGTAATACTTTTCACAAGTACAGATGGTCTCTTTGTAGCCAATGAAAAGCATTTTAATGTGTCACCATTGTGATAATGTAGGAAACAGAACAGCCATTACATTCGGCAACAATAATGACCAAATAATGTGTTTCTTATGATATTGATTGAGGGATAGATATCAGCCAGGACACCAGTCAACCCAAACACAGAGACAAGGCCTCAGTTTAATACCTCAATCAAAGACTACAGCTCCAATAGCACAATGCCCCTCAATACAGCACTGTAACTTGTGCTTCAGGGACTGGAGTGAGACTTGAACTTGGAATCACACAAACATATGAAATAGTAGCAGAAGTGGACCATGCAGCCCCTTGAGCTTGCTCTGCTGTTCAATAAGATCCATTTGTGTTTGAATTCCACATTTCCATTTATCTCCAATCTCCAAATAATTTGCAAACTAAAATGAAACAAAGACTACAGATGCTGGAAATCTGAAATGAAAATAGAATCTATCCACCTTAAAAATTCTCAATGACCACTGCCTCCAAGCTAAGAGTTCCAAAGTCATACAAGTCTCTCAGTGAAATAATTTCTCTTTATTTCTGAGCTAAAAGGACGAGACTTGATTTTATAATGCTGTGTTTTAACTCTTGACTGACCTACAAAAGGAAACATCCTTTCCACATCCTCCTCATAGGATCTTGTTTTTCAAAGACAATCAACTGAGCTACGGCTGAGAAGGAAATGCATTAACATGAAATGCTACAGACGATTGAATAAATTTTCGGTGCTGCATATAGTTCATGTTAGACTTAGCAAAGCAGAGGATCATAATCCTTTCTATGGTGTCGTTCTTAATCTTAAGTGATCAAAGTTCAAATCTCTACATTGTAACATTCCAAGATACAAAGTTTCTTGCCAGGCTTTCTCCAGTATTCCAAAAGGAAAAACAGGCGACCTATTATCGAACTGAGAAGTTCTAAACAATACCACCACACTGAGATCAAGCAAGGTCAAAGTGTTTCCTGTTGGTGAGTAGATTACTGATATTAAATTGAGATTTGTTTGTGCAGAGCCAGAGTGTGATCTCTCTTTTCCCTTAATAATTGACTTTGACTACAATTGTTCAATAGTTCTGCGTTTGATTAAGTGAGTCTGCTTACTATTGATACTCAGTGTGCTTGACTGGCTAAGCCTGATGTGTTGACATAGAAAAATGGTGCCAAACTGTAAAAAGAACTGGAAACTCAAGATGAAGCATTGAATAAACATATTAAAACAACTTAATTAGAATTTGTAATGTGTGTAGAAACTAGTGTTGTGTCTGCACATTGTTCTGAGATATAAAATATAACAGATTGACATCTATTGTTATTAAAAATTCTCCGCACTGTCTGGCCTGTGCTCATCTGGCACACTTGGCCTTCACAAGCTGGTTTTACAATGTAGCCCTCAGATGGGGCCTCATTTATAGGGTTGTCATCATGGAATGTGTTGAGTACGGCCTGAGAAATGGAACTGCATTTTTCTAACAGTGCTTCACAGGGTCAGATATAGGAGTGCCATATGAAATGAAATTCTGTAACTTCTCAGTCATTGCTCAGCCAATCAGGTCCATACATGACTGGCATATGGTCAATTGTTGCATCTTTGTGTTTTGAAATGTCTGTGAATGAAATGTCGCAGGACCATTCTGACACAGCTTTGAAGAAATGCAGTCGTGATCAAAAGTTGATGTACTCCAACAATTTAACTCATTTGCAGCTCAATCCAGCAAAATAGTCCCATTCTGCATGTGCAGGTGTTAGCAGATTGGAACAAGTCCACAAGAGCAAGTCTAATACTCCAAGTCCAAACCTGTTTCAGAAAGTAGAGAAGATTAGCACAATTTTGATTATTGCTGTGGCTTATTACCCCTGGCTGTCATTAGCATCAGAAACTTGTTGTAGTTCAGTTCCCATGACACCATTTCTCTTTACACCAATAGACAAATGCTCTTTCCTGATGGATTATTGTGGAGATGACCAAACTCTTGCAGTCCAGGAGTATGCCTACTGGATGCATGAACTAATCCAGCTCTTCTGTTTCTGACCTGACAGGAGGAAGAGACAAGATGGCTGAAGGATTCTACCCTGATGCATCTCAGTTGTTTTACGAGAACAAAATGGCAGCTATTTTTAATGGTGGTACCCTCTCACATGATGCCTACCAATTCAGCCAGCTGCGATGTGAACGCACATTCTGACATCTTTAACGAGGGATATCCATAATCCATTATTAGACAGGAAGTGATGTCATGTCAGACAGTTGTTGACCAAGAATGATGTACCAGTAAGAGCTCTCCTGCAACAGGTTTACAATAACCTTTAAATAACAAGCTACAATTTGGCTTATTATCAGTCCTATATGGTGAGTTTGCATTTGGGATATAGATAGAAACACAGCAACCTCAACACATTGGTATTTTATTTTATTACCAAGGTTTAGTCAAGTTTTAGCAGTGGCTTTAACACCATCAGCTTCAAATAGAGGATTTGGCCTCTTGTTTGTTACACACAGTTGTCAGATACCAGCAATGCAGCAGATTTCCATCAGGAAATTTTTCAGAAGCAGCAGTAACAACACAATCACATGTTTGCACAAACAATGGATGAGCTGAAGTAGAGAAAATACTGCCAGCAGTAAACCACTAAAGCTATTTTTGTGAAGCCTCTCCGAATGTCAAAATCACAGCAAATAGTAGATGTGAATGCTAAGAGCAACCTTTATTTTCGAATGTCAGATGTGGCTCAGTTGGGTTGCACACTTGCGTGTGAATTATAGATATTTTCTAATCAAGCTGTTCAGAGATGTTACTACATACTTCGGGAGCAGGTGGGACTTGAATGGTAGTCTGTTCAAGACCCACTCCAGAACTTCAGCATAAAAGTCAAAGCTGATACACCAGTGTAATACCAGGAGAGTGCTGAGCTATCTGAAGAGCTGTGCTTTTGTTGGTTAAACTGAAGCTGTTTCAACTTGCTTGGTTGATCTTGTGGCACTATTTGGAAAAGCAGTAGAGTTTTCCAGGTTGGCTTACCAATATTTATCACAAAAGAAACACAATTGCTGGGTCCTCTATTTTTTGTCATTTACATAAATGATTTGGATGCGAGCATAAGAGGTACAATTAGTAAGTTTGCAGATGACACCAAAATAGGAGGTGTAGTGGACAGCAAAGAGGGTTACATCAGATTACAACAGGAACTTGACCAGACGGGCCAATGGGCTGAGAAGTGGCAGATGGAGTTTAATTCAGATAAATGCGAGGT
>NC_057719.1:74521517-74524931 GCF_004010195.1 Chiloscyllium plagiosum
CTCCTTCCTATCGGAAAGATGTTGTGAAACTTGAAAGGGTTCAGAAAAGATCTACAAGGATGTTGGAGGATTTGAGCTATAGGGAGAGGCTGAACAGGCTGGGGTTGTTTTCCCTGGAGCGTCGGAGGCTAAGGGGTGACCTTATAGAGGTTTACAACATTGAGGGTCATGGATAGGGTAAATAGGCAAAGTCTTTTCCCTGGAGTCGGTGAGACCAGAACTAGAGGGCCTACGTTTAGGGTGAGAGGGGAAAGATATAAAAGAGACCTAAGGGGCAACTTTTCATGAAGAGGGTGGTATGTTTATGGAATGAGCTGCCGGTGGAGACTGGTACAATTGCAACATTTAAGAGGCATTTGGATGGGTATATGAATAGGAAGGGTTTAGAGGGATATGGGCCGGGTGCTGGCAGGTGGGACTAGATTGGTTTGGGATATCTGGTCGGCATGGACGGGTTGGGCCGAGGGTCTGTTTCCATGCTGTACATCTCTTATGACTCTAAGTTAACGGTTTGCGACCATTTGCTGTCTGTGGAGTTTGCTGAGTATTAATTGTTGTTGCATTTCCTATATTGCCACAGTGGCTACACCAAGATGTATCAGAAACACCTTTAGGTATTATCAAAGTGGAGTAAGCAAATAGGTATCATGACCTGAGATGAAGAACCCATTGAACCGTGGAGCAGACTTTATTTCACTCATGCACACAAAGCTCCCACTATCGTGCTTCCCAAAACCTTTTCCTGATGGAGTTGAAAAAATGTGGAGCTGGAGAAAGCACAGCAGGTCATACAGCATCAGAGGAGCAGGAGAGTCAATGTTTTAGCAGGTCCCTTTAACCAGTCCTGCTGAAGGGTCCTACCAAAATCTCGACTCTCCTGCTCCTCTGATGTTGCTTGACTGGCTGTGCTTTTTCCAGCTCCACATTTTATTGACTCTGACTTTCCAGCATCTGCAGTCCTCACTATCTCTTTTCCTGGTGGAGCCCATTTTAATGCCTCAGACAATGTGGGATGCAATGTAACAATTTGGGGAACTTGGAGATTTCAAGAGTTGTGGGGTGGGGGTGGGGGGGGGAGGCTATTTGCAGGGAGCAGGATTTGAATGTGGGTGGACTGAGGTTCTCTCGAAAGAACTAGACACCTCACTATTCATGGGCTGTTAGCAGCAGTGGCACTTGGGCCACAGAGGGTAGTTCATCCAGCCACCAACAAAAGCAAGACCAGTATTTAAAGTGGCCTCAAAGCTTAAGAAACTCAATCCGAGATTCAGGGCAGACATTGTTACCTCAGAGCTTGTAACCCCAAAATCCCATCGCCCACATTTTGGAAGACCCTGATCGACTATATGACACCAGCACAGTTGATTGGCTGCACATGGATCTGCACATTCATGCCGCGCCCTCAGCTTCCCCCGACAATCCCACTCCCTCCCCCATCCACTATGAATTAATGAAGGTTACTTCCCTTCACTCACTGTAGGAGTGTCACACTAGAAGAATTTGCGACCATCTCTCCACAACATCCTCAAGAGATTTACTCTCCTTTCAGTAGTCCCTTGGAGCCAAGGAAGACTTGTTTCTGATCCAGTTTTCTGGGTGTTGAGGCAGTGAATAAGTCCAAAGCACATTATGTAGACTCTACAGGGTGGGTGGTTCTTGGGGGATCAGTTGAATGAGTGGCTGAGAATGTTGTTCACTCTCTTCCCTGCCTCAACGTTGCCTCTGCATGTTTCTGACGAAGTCTCTCAGTGTTTTCTCTGCAGGAGCTCCATTTTGGTCGGTCACAGGCCGGTTCCCACCACGTGTTGGTGGGGCTGGTTGATCTCTTCAGGGATGCTTTGAGGACATGTGTAAAACATTGTCCTCCTGGAGGTCCGTGTGCTGGCCGGGAGAGGGAGGCAGCCTTTCTAGTTACAGGATGTAGAGGATCTCACAAAGGCGTGGCCAGTTGAATTCTTCCAGTGACTGGAGATGCCTGCTGTATGTTGTCCAAATCTCCAAAGCATACAGGAGTCCAGGTATCGCTCCTGCCCAATAACCCAGGGCCTTGTCTGAGATTTGAGATCCTAGTCCCTTTTCTTCAGTCAGCTGAAGGCTGAGCTGACATATCAGAGGAAATGGTGAATTTCAACATCTATGTCTACCTTGGTCAACAAGAGACTGCCAAGCTACTGGAAAGATCCATATTTTCCGGGATCCCTGCCATTCCCTGCAGGTGGTGTGGAGCTAAGTAAATGGGGTTGAGGTACAGATTGGTCATGAGCTAATTTAATGCTGCTCCAATCACTAAGCCCTGACTTTAGTGATGGAAGTCACGCTGCTTGACGACATAATGGACACCACAGTCACAAAGTCTGCTCAGACCATAGGTAAGTCAATGGAGGCCTTGGTACTCAGACACAAGCAGATAAACTTAGCGGGCACGCTAAGTTTTTAATCAAATTTTAAAGAGTGACAGAGTTTGTAAGGGTGGACTTTACAAAGGTGCCTGACTGGAGAGGATTCCAGTGCACATTTTGATTTCAGAAGTGTGGGATTTTTGGCCACAATGGTCTCATGGCTCACCAATAGTTGTGAAACAAATAAGCCAATTTTACAACAACAACAAGTTGCATTTATGTAGTTCCTTCAATCTCATAAAGCACCTCAAGCTGTTTCACCAGAGAGTGATCAAACAAATTGAGCTACTTTAGGAGTTATTAAGACTGATGACCATAAACGTAGCCAAATAGATTCTGACAGACATCCTAAAGGAGGGAAGAGAGCTTGCAGATGGAGAGTTTTACGGAGGGTATTCCGGAGTTCACAAACTGGGTAGTCAAAAGCATGGCCACCAATGGTGGACTCATTGAATGCAGTATGCACACAGGCCAGAATTGGAGCAAGACAAATACTTTAGGTGGTTGAGAGGCTGGAGGTGATTGCAGATCTAGAGGGGCAAGACCATGGAGAGATCAGAAAATAAAAATGAGGATTTAAGATTGATTCTGGAGCATGTTCAAAGGAGGCAGAGAGACAGGTAGCATTGAGGAGACGGGGAGACTGCAAGAAGATTTGGACAAGTTAGGAGAGTGGGCTAAGAAGTGGCAGATACAGTAAAACATGGGAAAGTGTCAGGTCACACATCTTGGTAGGAAGAATGGAGGCATAGTCTATTTTCTAAATGGGGAGAAAATTCAGAAGACTGAAGTATGAAGAGACTTGGGAGTTTTAGTGCAGGATTCTCACAAGGTAAGCTTGCAGGTTGAGTCAGTAGTTAGCTGAAAAATGTGTTGCTGGAAAAGCGTAGCAGGTCAGGCAGCATCCAAGGAGCAGGAGAATCGACGTTTCGGGCATAAGCCCTTCTTCAGGAATGAGGAGGGTGTGCCAAGCAGGCTAAGATAAAAGGTAGGGAGGAGGGACTTGGGGGAGGGG
>NC_057719.1:74526042-74544911 GCF_004010195.1 Chiloscyllium plagiosum
AGGGTGTCAGTAGAAGGGTACTGGTTGGTACGGCGGGAAAGGAAGAAGCAGAGGGCTTTAAGTCCTTCGTGATGGGGGATGGAGGTGTACAGGGACTGGATGTCCATGGTGAAGATAAGGCGTTGGGGACTGGGGAAGCGAAAATCATGGAGGAGGTGGAGGGTGTGGGTGGTGTCCCGAACGTAGGTGGGGAGTTCTTGGACTAAGGGGGACAGGACCGTGTCGAGGTATGCAGAGATGAGTTCGGTGGGGCAGGAGCAGGCTGAGACAATGGGTCGGCCGGGGCAGTCAGGTTTGTGGATTTTGGGCAGGAGATAGAAACGGGTGGTGCGGGGTTGTGGGACTATGAGGTTTGGAGGCGGTGGATGGGAGATCCCCTGAGGTGATAAAGTTATGGATGGTCTGGGAGATGATGGTTTGGTGGTGAGTGGTGGGGTCATGGTCAAGGGGGCAGTAGGAGGAGGTGTCCGCGAGCTGGCGTTTAGCCTCAGCAATGTAAAGATCAGTAGTTAGGAAGGCAAATGCAATTATGGCATTTATTTCGAGAGGACTTAAATATAAAAGCAAGGATGCACTTCTGAGGCTCTATAAAGCTCTGGTCAGACCACATTTGGAGTATTGTGTGCAGTTCTGGGCCCCATATCTCAGGAAGGATGGACTGGCCCTGGAGTGTGTTCAGAGGAAGTTCACAAGATTGGTCCCAGGAATGATAAGCTTAATTTATGAGGAAGGTTTGAGGACTCTGAGTCTATACTCGATGGAGTTTAGAAAGATGGGGAGGTGGGGGGGATCTAATTGAAACATGCAGAATACTGAATGGCCTGGACAGAGTGGATGTTGAGAAGATGTTTCCATTGGTAGGAGAGACGAGGACCCGAGGGCATGGCCTTAGAGTAAAGGGAAGACCTTTCAAAACAGAGATAAGGAGGAACTTCTTCAGCCAGAGATTGGTGAATCTGTGGAAATCACTGCCACAGAAGGCTGTGGAGGTCAGACCACTCTGTATATTTAAGATGGAGATAAATAGGCTCTTGATTGTCAATAGAATCAAGGGTTACAGGGAGAAGGCAGGAGAACGGGGGTGAGAAACTTATCAGCCATGTTTGAATAGTGGAGCAGACTCGATGGGCTGAATGGCCTAATTTCTGCTCGTACGTCTTATGGTCTTATGGTCTTATGGTCGAATTGGACCAGGAGCCAGTGCTGGTTGGCAAGCCCAGTCATGGAGATAATTGAGATCTTGCAGGTTAGGATAACTTTACATCATACAACATCTCAAAAATAACATCAGAATGGCAAAATGCCATATGGTACATTGCCATTCATACAGACAATAGTGCTATCATTGAGAAAGACAGATTAATTCCTGCAGGGTCTTGCTCTTCCTGCCTTGTAACCCATGTCACCCTCTGAGATCCTTGCACTGTTTAAATTCTAGTGTTGGAGCATCCCTGATTTTGCAAGTTAATTATGCTTAAGAGTATTTTTTCTTTCTTCACAAGTCAGTCGAACATCTTAAAGAAACTCACAAGGCCAACAACAGGCAAACCACCCATTTCAATATCAATTTTTAGATGTGATATTGTAAATTTAATTGTTTTTGCACTTGTAATATATTTAGTTCTTGTTAACTTTCTGCTCTAGTTATTTGGGTTTTGCTCCATTCATTTTGTGTTTTTCAATACCAGAATTAAACTTCAATCCTACACTACACTTGAGTCAAGAATGTTTTATATTTCACTGACACCACACCCCCCCCCCCCCCTCACCCAATCAAACACACAGGTGCATACAGATAGGGTTTTTTTTGCTTATTAATGCTGCTTATATGAAGAGAGCAGGTGAATTAATTATATAGTTTCCACTTTCACTGACCACACTAACTGGTCATGGCAGGAGCCAATATAGTTTTCACTCAGGAGCCTGTTAGCTGGTTTCTACTGGAACAAGCTGGACTGGACCAGTTGCAGGCAACCCCACCAACCTGCATGGACCAGTTCAAGTGGGCCTGTCGTCCCAATTTCCATCTGACAACTGGTTCAAAGTTCACCATTGGTGGTGGCCTTCAACTGCCTAGATTCTGTGATCTGGAAATCCCTCCCAAAACCTTTTCCTATCGCAATCTCTCTCTTTCCTCTTGTAAAATGTTCCGTGAACCCCAGCTCTTTTAGTCAGCTGACCAAACAGCTTGGTGTCACATTTTGTAAGCTTGCTGCAACAAATAGTTACAGCTGTTGATTCCTGGTCTTGTCTAGACCACCAGGGAGGCATTAAATGCTTCTCCACATTTGTTTGACAAGATTAAACAAGACCTTCAAAAGTGGGGCGGGGGGGGGGGGGCTTCCAATATCACGGCTAGGTCGAGTTGCTCTTATTAAAATGAATGTTCTTCCTCACTTATTATACCCTCTGCGGATGCTTCCCTTGCTTTTTCATTTCGGATATTAAATGGTTGGTTTAGTTTTTTTATTTGATGCCATCAGCGGCCCCTTATCAAGCTTATGAAATTGTAAATGTCCCAGGGATTGGGAAAAGTGAATCTCTCAGACGTCAGAAGATATCTTTTGTGAGTGATTGGGCTTGTGAGGACTCACTGTCGATATGGTTGGATATTGAGGCCTCCCAGGCAAAGTGTCCTCTTGTTAACCTGTTGTTTCTGGACAAAATGAGGATATTTGCAGAACATTGCAGCAATCCAATAGTTATTATTACTGTTAAAGCATGGAGGGCAATGACACAGATGGAGGGTAATATGTCGTAAACATCTTTCCATACTCCCATAGTTGGTTTGCCAGGTTTCTGGCCAGGGACAATGGATCCCAGGTTTAAACTTTGGGTGGATAGGGGAGTCTCTTGTTTGGGTGATCTGTTTAAAGATGAAACGTTAATGTCATTTGATCAAATAACTCATAAGTATGGATTATCGAGCAGGGACCTCTTCCTTCTTATGGCAGATCAAAGATTTTATCCAAAGAGAGCCTACACTTCTGACTGAGTGTTCAAGGTCTGATACAGAAAAGAGGGTGCTTCAGGTTAAGAGCACTCCTTCAGTGAGTACTCTCTATCATTTATTGGGGGGAGGTTCCTCAGGTGACATCAAGCATCTACGTGAGGTCTGGGAGAGAGAGTTAGGGGTAGAGATCACTTCAGAAACTTGGGAGGACATTTGTGAGAGCACGAGGAGGATTTCAATATGTAATAGGACCCATGCTATGCAGTTAAATATTCTTCATAGGGCTCATCTGGCCCCAGATCGTATTGCAAAATGTAAGCAGGGAGCATCTTCAATGTGTCCCGAATAAATACGGGTACCTCACTCATTGTCTGTGGTCCTGCCACAGGCCCCATGCGTATTGGAGTGCTGTGGCAGCAGTAATAGAGAGGGTCTTGGGGACCGAAGTCAATGTGAACCCGATTTTTCTTCTTCTGGGTTCGCTGAATATATCTCCCTTAGATGTACATGGGAGAAAGCTTTTGAGCATCCTCACTTTTTGTGCCAGGAAGGCCATTCTGATGTGTTGGGTGTCTGAGAACCCCCTGGGTCTGTCGGGATGGCATAAGTTAATTATGGAACACGTTCCTTTGGGCTTTCTTACAGACATGGTGCACCAGAAAATTGACTATTATTATAAGACATGGCAGCCCTTTTTGAATTATTTGGAAGCGGATATGTCCGCCATTTTAATTAAGGCTTTTGGCTAGCCATGTTGATATGGTTTAATAAGTCTAATGTCATGAGAGGAAGAATTTCAAGCAAACGTGGGTTTAATAATTGATGCTCTCGCAGGTTGAGAGCTGAGGTCTTATTACGCTGAGTGGCATTATTTTATTTATTTATGTGTAATGAATGTAGTTGTGAGTTCTTTTGTTGAATAGTATAGTAGTTGATCTATTGTTTATTGCTTTTGTTGTTATAATGTTATATTTTCATAGTTTTGTAATTTTATAATTTTGTAAAGAAAAATTATTTTCAATAAAATATATTTTTTTAAATACTTCTCCAGTTAGTGAGATGCAAATTTCATGAAGTGCAATCTGCCAGAAATCATTTCATTGAAGCCATATGCCAAGTACTTGATCAATGTTTCACCCCACCCCAGCTCGTGGTGAGACAGTTAAGCCATTGGGAATGAAAATGAAATTGCGCTGCGTATGACATGGCCTTTCTATATGGGTGTTGGGTCAAAGTGCTGGAACTCCCTCTTGAACAGCACCCAGACTGTACACCACAAAGACTGCAGTGGTTCAGGCAAAAAACTCACCAATGCTTTCTCAAGAGCAACTCAGGAAGGGCAAGGCAACTTTGCAAATGAGTTCGTCCTGACCAGTATTGGAACTGTATTCAGATTAGACTTGCATGTCTTTCAGCATTGCATCACGTTTTACTACATTACATTCAGTCATATTAGGACTGTCATGTTTAATTAAAAAGTAGGAACATTGCTTTCATTTTAACAATCAACACAACAATTATAACCCAGTCCATTTGGTTTATCCAATGTGTTACATAACTGTGATTATTTTGTCACTGAAGAATCGAAAGTTGTTCCAGTGCATAAAGGACATGAACTTGGGTGGTTTCCAAGCAACGGCAAAGTGTACTTCAAATGCCAGGAATCATTATTTTGTTTCCTGTAAGGAAAACAGTTTTGGATGTATATTCCCACGCCCCGCAGGAGAAATAAAATCAATGCATTGTCAACAAGAAACTGGGCAGAGATTCAGCCTGGCCCCTAGTACATGGTGACCCAAACACATCCGGATAAGAAGAGGCTGTCACCAATAGGACGACCCTGTTTGAACAAGCAAATAATTTAAACTCCAACTTTAAAGGAGCAACGTCTTAATAGTTATCATGGAATATGCTTGAAATATACAAGAACTCGGTTGCAGTTAAGAGGAAGGTTAAAATATTTTGACTGTGTAACCTTGTTTTGCTTTCAGAATGAAAGCACTTTGTTTAAAAGAATCATGCATCGTTTGCCAGAATCATTCTTTGCATCAAGAGTTTTTTTGGCACTCTGAAGTCTCGTGAATCTTTATCATTGACCCATACTTTTTCAGAAGGTTGTAACTTACTCCCAAGGGCTCGGACCAAGGCATGGCTCAACCACACACACTCTATTCATTCAGTTTCCCTAGCTCTGGACCCCAGCCCCAGCACCAAACTACACTTCTTTCACTCCTCCACTGGGAGCCATGCCTTCAGCTGTCTAATTCCTAAACTCTGGAATTCCTTCCTTAAACCCCCTCCAACTCTTTTTCCTGAATTGAACAGTTCCTTCCAACATTGTTGACCAAGCTTTTGATCGCATCCTTCGCTCTTTGGCTCCATGTTAATTTCTTTTTGTCCAAATTCACACTTGTGAAGCAACTTGGGTTGTTTTATTATGGCAGTGGCTCTATGTAAGCATATATATATATATATGAATGACAATTGGGCGAATGGTATATTAGGCAGAAGTGGGTATTGCAGATGCTGGAGATTAGAGTCAAGATTAGAGTGGTGCTGGAAAAGCACAACAGGTCAGGCAGCATCCGAGGAGCAGGAAAATCGACGATTTGGGCAAAAACCTGATGAAGGGCTTTTGCCCGAAATGTTAATTTTCCTGTTCCTCGGATGCTGCCTGACCTGCTGTGCTTTTCCAGCACCACTCTAATCTTGACTCGAATGGTATAATAAACAGCCACTTCACAACACAAACGTTGTGCTTGGCAAGTTGAAAATTTCCCCATTCCTATAATGGGTAAGATAATACCAGGAGGAATGCATTCCTACCTAGTATTTATCCATGCCACATCATAGAACGTGGCAGCATGCATGTTGTGATTGAAAGCGAATGTATTTTTTTTTACAAGCAACCTTTAATTTTATGAGTGACTTACCTTCCCATACTGAGTATCTCTCACTGTGGTGTAAATCACTAGAAGACTTTTGTACTATGTAATACTGTGAAACATAATTAAACTGAAGCAGCACTTCTGCATTGGCACCCCATTTGATGTAAATGAATGGAGTACTTTTCAGATGATCAAAGCCAGTGAGATAAGATACACTGTAGAAATAGCTTGTTATAGAAAGGCAGAGTCAAATTACTGGGAGTGAAACTGAGGCACTACATCAGTAACTATGGAACATGCAGGATTCTATTTTTTATTCAAGAGCAACTGTACATGTGGACAAACACACATGGTGGAGAAAACATTGACCTTTTTCTTCCCCTTCTCCAGTAATGTTCACATTAATTCTTTGCAATACATGTGCTGAGATAGGAAAGAGACAGGATGGGTGCATACTGAGGAAAAGACTTTAAGCAGGAAAAGGATGGGTTGACCTGAAGGTTGTAGAGAGTGGGTGGAGGTGGTAGGAAGAAAGAGTACTTGTGTAAATTAGGAGGAGGAGGAGATTACCTATGTGAACAAGAGTGTTGAGAAAATTAAAAGGGTTCAGAAAATAGTTATAAGGATGTTGCCAGGGTTGGAGGGTTTGAGCTATTGGGAGAGGCTGGGGCTGTTTTCGCTGGAGCGTTGGAGGCTGAGGGGTGACCTTATAGAGGTTTACAAAATCATGAGGGGCATGGATAGTATGAATAGACAAGGTATTTTCCCTGTGGTGGTGGAGTCCAGAACTAGAGGGCATAAGTTTAGGGTGAGAGGGGAAAGATATAAAAGACCCTTAAGGGGCAACTTTTTCATGTAGAAGGCGGTGCGTGTATGGAATAAGCTGCCAAAGGAAGTGGTGGAAGCTGGTACAAATAAATAGTGTCTGGGTGGGTATATAAATAGGAAGAGATTAGAGGGATATGGGCCAGGTGCTGGCAAATGAGACTAAATTAGGTTAGGAAATCTGGTCAGCATGGATGAGTTATAGAGTCATAGAGATGTACAGCACGGAAACAGACCCTTCGGTTCAACCCGTCCATGCCGACCAGATATCCCAACCCAATCTAGTGCCAACTACCAGCACTTGGCCCATATCTTTCTCAACCCTTCCTGTTCATATATCCATCCAAATGCCTTTTAAATCTTGCAATTGTACTAGCCTATCTACCTGCAACGCCACTTTCAAGGAGCTATGAACCTGCACTCCAAAGTCTCTTTGTTCAGCAACACTCCCTAGGACCTTACCATTAAGTGTATAAGTCCGGCTAAGATTTGCTTTCCCAAAATGCAGCATCTCGCATTTATCTGAATTAAACTCCATCTGCCATTTCTCAGCCCATTGGCCCATCTGGTCCAAATCCTGTTGTACTCTCAGGTAACCTTCTTTGCTGCCAATACACCTCCAGTTTTGGTGTCATCTGCAAACTTACTAACTATACCTCTTATACTCACATCCAAATCAATATAAATGATGAAAAGTAGAGGACCCAGCACCGATCCTTGTGGCACTCCACTGGTCACAGGCCTCCAGTCTGAAAAACAACCCTCCACCACCACCCTCTGTCTTCTACCTTTGAGCCAGTTCTGTATCCAAAAGGCTAGTTCTCCCTGTATTCCGTAAGATGTAACCTTGCTAACCAGTCTCCCATGGGGAACCTTGTCGAACACCTTACTGAAGTCCATACAGATCACGTTTACCGCTCTGCCCTCATCAATCCTCTTTATTACTTCTTCAAAAATCTCAATCAAGTTTGTGAGACATGATTTCCCACGCACAAAGCCATGTTGACTATCCCGAATCAGTCCTTGCCTTTACAAATACATGTACATCCTGTCCCACATGATTCCCTCCAGCAACTTGCCCACCACCGACATCAGGCTCACCAGTCTATAGTTCCCTGCCTTGTCCTTACCACCCTTCTTAAACAGTGGCACCACGTTTGCCAACCTCCAGTCTTCTGGCACCTCACCTGTGACTATCAATGATACAAATATCTCAGCAAGAGGCCCAGCAATCACTTCTCTAGCTTCCCACAGAGTTCTAGGGTACACCTGATCAGGTCCTGGGGATTTATCCACCTTTAACCGTTTCCAGGACTTCCTCTTCTGTAATCTGGACATTTTTCAAGATGTCACCATCTATTTCCCTACATTCTACATCATCCATGTCCTTTTCCACAGTAAATACTGATGCAAAATACTCACTTAGTATCTCCCCCATTTTCTGCGGTCCACACAAAGGCCGCCTTGCTAATCTTTAAGGGGACCTATTCTCACCCTACTTACCCTTTTGTCCTTAATATATTTGTAAAACCCTTTGGATTCTCATTCATTCTATTTGCCAAAGCTATCTTATGTCCCATTTTTGTCCTCCTGATTTCCCTCTTAATTATACTGCCTTTATACTCTTCTAAGGATTCACTCGATCTATCCTGTCTATACCTGATATATGTTTCCTTCTTTTTCTTAATCAAACCCTCAATTTCTTTCGTCATCCAGCGTTCCCTACACCTATCAGCCTTTCCTATCACCCTGACAGGAATATACTTTCTCTGGATTCTCGTTATCTCATTTGTGAAGGCTTCCCATTTTCCAGCCGTCCCTTTACCTGCGAACATCTGCCCCTAATCAGCTTTTGAAAGTCCTTGCCTAATACCATCACCATCAAAATTGTCCTTTCTCCAATTTAGAACTTCAACTTTAGATCTGGTCTATCCTTTTCCATCATTATTTTAAATCTAACAGAATTATGGTCGCTGGCCCCAAAGTCTTGTACACACTTAAGAAATTCCTCTCCATCTAAACTCTTAACACTATGGCAGTCCCAGTCTATTTTTGGGAAGTTAAAATCCCCTACCATAACCACCCTATTATTCTTACAGATAGCTGAGATCTCCTTACAAATTTGTTTTTCAATTTCCCTCTAACTATTAGGCGTTCTATAATACAATCCTAATAAGGTGATCATCCCTTTCTTATTTCTCAGTTCCATCCAAATAACTTCCCTGGATGTATTTCCGGGAATATCCTCTCTCCTCCCCTATCAAAAACGCCACTCCCTCTCCTCTCTTGCCTCCCTTTCTGTCCTTCCTGTGGCATTAGTATCCTGGATCATTAAGCTGCCAGTCCTGCCCATCCCTGAGCCATGTTTCTGTAATTGCTATGATATCCCAGTCCCATGTTCCTAACCATGCCCTGAGTTCATCTGTCTTCCCTGTTAGGGCGCTTGCATTGAAATAAATGCAGTTTAATTAATTAGTCCTACCTTGTCCCTGCCTGCCCTGACTGTTTCAGTCTCAGATTGATCTCGTTCCTCACTATCTCCTCACTATCTCCCTGGGTCCCACCCCCCACTTTACCGGTTTAAATTCTCCCGAGCAGCTCTAGCAAATCTCCCTTCCAGTATATTAGTCCCCTTCCAATTTAGGTGCAATCCGTCCTTCTTGTACAGGTCACTTCTATCCCAAAAGAGATTCCAATGATCCAAAAATGTGAATCCTTCTCCCTTACACCAGCTCCTCAGCCATGCATTCATCTGCTCTATCCTCCTATTCCTGCCCTCACTAGCTCATAGCACCGGGAGTAATCCAGATGTTACTACTCTCGAGGACCTCCTTTTTAAATTCCTTCCTAACTCTCTGTAATCTCCCTTCAGAATCTCAACCTTTTCCCTTCCTATGTCTTTGGTTCCAATGTAGACAATGACCTCTTGCTGGCCCCTCTCCCCCGTGAGAACATTCTGCATCCTCTCTGAGACATCCTTGATCCTGACATTCAGGGAAACAACACACCATTCTGATTTTTCGCTGCTGGCCACAGAAACGTCTGTCTGTCTGTACCTCAGACTAGAGAGTTCCCTGACACAATTGATCTCTTGAAACCCAACGTACCCCTCATTGCATTAGAGCCAGTCTCAATCCCAAAAACTTGGCTGTTCATGCGACATTCCCCTGTGAATTGATCACTCCCTACATTTTCCAAAACAGCATACTTGTTCGAAATGGGGATAGACACAAAAGACTCCTGCACTAGCTGCCTACCTCTCTTACCTTTCATGGAGTTAACCCATCTATGTGACTGTATCTGAGACTTTTCCCCCTTCCTATAACTGCAACATACCGTTGCTGTTGCAAATTCCTCATTGTCTCTAACTGTCTCTCCAACCAATCCATTCGATCTGATAGGATTTGCAACCAACAGCATTTATTGCAGATATAATCCACAGTAACCTGTAAACTCTCCTTAAACGCCCACATCTGACAAGAAGCACATATCACTATACTAAAGGCCATTTTTGCTCCTTCACAATCTACAGATCCAGAAAATAACACCGCTTTATTCCACAACAAAACACTGCCCCAGGTTAAATTAATAGTTATGGCTTATATTTTAAGTTTAGTCAAGAGACATATTCCAAAAACCTATAATCAAAAAAGAACTACTGCAGACTTTCTGTAGGCCACACTTAAAACTGTTGACTTATCTGTTTGTGTGCTGTGACTTCACCCAAACAGTTCCTCCAAGATCAGTTGTGAATTTCACTGTTTGTTAATTTTCCCAGACCCACTCTGATGCCCAGCAATACATGAATTCAAACAGCAAAGGCAGTAAGTGTGCAGTTTGACTGTGGTGTCAGTTTCTTTCTCTCTCTCTCTCTCCCTCCTACACTGACCTCACCATGTGCTTCCTTTGTCTGCTCTTCTGCCTTTTTAAAACTGCTGTTGTTTTGACTTTTTTTTCTCCAAAGTTCCAAAACGATGCAGCAGCATATAAAACAGTAATTGCTGCTCCTGGAATTCAAGGAAATCACCTCCAGCACCTAAAATACCTCAAAACAGGAGCAGCTGTTACAGCCAGAAATTTTACCTGTCCTCCATCATGGATTGCCCACCAAAGGATCTGTTTCCATGCTGTACATCTCTGAGTCTCAGAGGAAGAATTGCATTTATATGAATTGGGCAAGGTGCAGGTAGGTCATAGAATCCCTACAGTGTAGAAGCAGGCCATTCAACTCATCAGGTCCACACTGATCCTGCGAAAAGCATCTCACCCAAACCCTTCCCCGTACCATAACCCTGCATTTCCAATGGCTAACCCACCTAGCCTGCACATCCCTGGACACCAATGGCAATTTAGCATGGTCAATCCGCCTAACTTGCTCATCTTTGGACTGTGGGAGGAAACCCACACAGATGCGGGGAGGATATGTAAACTCCACACAGACAGTAGCCCGAGGGTGGAATCGAACCCAGGCCCTTGCTGCCGTGAGACAGCAGAGCTAACCACTGAGACACCATGCCTCACAAGGAAGCTCCTTTGGCTCGAGGTGGTTGAAAGGATGGACAGCCCCCATGATGGTAGCAGGAGGGGATTGAGTTGTAAACTGGGTGTAGGGAGTGAGGCAACATCTGAGGTAGCAATCTGCCAAGCAAGGGAAGACACAAATATCACCCATCATGTTTTAGACTTTGAAAGTCACGCAGTGTCTGAATGGACATATTTTGTATTGATGCTTTTTGAGAAGAGAAAGATGCAGTTATTCCCCAAAAATGTATGCACCACTCTGTGGAGAGGTTTATCAGGAGATTGTCTTGAGGTGAATATTGAGGACTGACTCAATACTATGCCTTCTGTGATTGGTTCCCTAGCTGATGGTTCTTCCCTTCCCAAAGCTCTCCTAGAGATTTATCAAGAACAAATAGATAAGAAGAAAATATACAAAATTACTGTCTTCCGTACTGCCACACTTTACTGCCACACAGTAACAGTTCAATTAACAATCTGACAACTTTGTTGCTCTGCTTTGCACAGCAGGCCCTTAATTGACACTTAAAATTGTTGCTACATTTAGATGCTTTTCCAGATGTTCTTGCACCATAAGGTATTTTGTTGGGTGCTATAAGGATCCACGTTGATAACTGTCACTTAAGGATTTGAAGTCGTGCTTTGCAGGATGCTTGTGTAATGAAATCCATCATGTAAAGTTGTTCACAGCAAGTCAGCAGCTTGTTGGAGTATGTAACATGAACTGCATGGGATCTCCTCAACTTCAATAATAGAACACCAATTGGTCAGGCTAATATGAAAGGAAATTGTCAATAACATGAAGTGAACAGAATGCAGCACAAACAGTACATTTACAGAATTTTGCTAATCTCCTCGATGTGCCTGATCACAATGCTCCTTCTCCGTTCTAAAACTCATCCTTGAAGCTCAATGGGCAACCTGATAAAGTGTGATGGCCTGTGCCTCTGATGCTACATCTCATCCCACCTCAAGTTCAATCCTTTGGGAAATGAGGGGAGAAAACCGAAGGGACATGAGGAGAAATATAACATCGGTGTAAGCTTGTTTCTCATTGCTCTATGCCAGGCTTTTAAGAAATGCGTTCATGCAACAATTCCATGAGTAGAGGGTAATGTGCATTCAAGGGTGGCATGGTGGTTAGCACTGCTACCTCACAGTGCCAGGGACCTGAGTTCACTTCCACTATCATGTGATTGTATGGAGTTTGCACAGTCTCCCTGTGTCTGCATGGATTTCATCCAGCTGCTACAGTTTCCTCCCACAGTCCAAAGATGTGCAGGTTAGGTAGATTGGCCAAGCTAAATTGCCCATAGTGTCCAGGGATGTGTAGTCTATGTGGATTTGCCATGGCAAATGCTGGGTGGATGGGGTGAGCGTGGGTGGGATGCTCTTCGGAGGGTTGGTATGAGCTGAATGGCCTGCTTCTATACTATAAGGATTCAATGTCATTGACTTTGCTTTTCATTGCCCTGTCACACCTTGCAGTGCTGTACAGTGCTTATTAAATTATATTGGTAATTATGAAACACTGCTTCTTAAGCTTTCTAATTGCTGAACAAAGAGACCTTGGAGTGCAGGTTCTTAGCTCCTTGAAAGTGGAGTCACAGGTAGATAGGATAGTGAAGAAGGCATTTGGTATGCTTTCCTTTATTGGTCAGAGTATTGAGTACAGGAGTTGGGAGGTCATGTTGCAGCTGTACAGGACATTGGTTAGGCCACTGTTGGAATATTGTGTTCAATTCTGGTCTCCCTCCTATAGGAAGGATGTTGTGAAAGGGTTCAGAAAAGATTTACAAGGACGTTGCCGGGTTAGAGGGTTTAAGCTATAGGGAGAGGTTGAATAGGCTGGGGCTGTTTTCCCTGGAGCGTTGGAAGCTGAGGCTTTCACCTTATAGAGATTTATAAAATCATGAGGGGCATGGAGAGGGTAAATCCACAAGGTCTCTCCCCACTGGGATGGGGGACTCCAGAAATAAAGGGCATAGAATTAGGGTGAGAGGGGAAAGATATAAAAGGGACCTAAGGGGCAACATTTTCACACAGAGGGTGGTGCGTGTATGAAATGAGCTGCCAGAGGAAGTGGTGGAGACTGTTACAATTACGACATTTGAAAGGCATCTGGATGGGTATATGAATAGGAAGGGTTAGAGGGATATGGGCTAAATGCTGGCAAATGGGACTCGATTAGGTTAGGATATCTGGTCGGCACAGACGAGTTAGGCCAAAGGGTCTTTTTCCGTGCTGTATACCTCTATGACTCTAAACGGGTGTTTTTGAAAACCTTTACTTTGGAATCATGCAACAAAAGTAAAGGGAATTTTATATTCAGCTCCGAGGAGAGCTCGTGACATAACTTATGTAGCAGGATTGCAATAAACACCAGTTTAAGAACTAAGTCATGACCACCATACAGCTGAGGCAAGATTAATTTGTCAACAGAACTGAATTAAGTCAAAGTTTCTTGAAAATGTCTAAGCCAAGGAGAACTATGCCACAGTTAGTCAGGCCCAATCAGCAGGATAATAAGTCATAAGCATAATTTCCAGAGCTGTGAAGGGTTAGTTTACAAAGAGAGGGTGGTACTTGGTGGAGACAAGCGAAGACTGTGCCTCCAAGAGGATTCAAATCAGAGGAAATGGACAAACAATGGAATGGGGACAGAAGGGGCAGGGCATGCAGCAAGAATCTTTTCTCATCCTTCACCACTATGGGATGAGGGGAAAATTCAATTAAAATTAAAATACTGTTGTGTGAATGAGGAAGAAATGTATCTTTGGAAGAGATGGTTCCCTTTGAAAAGCACTGTACTACCTTCACAAATGTAGTTCTGTTGGTCCAGTAGTCATAGAGTCATAGAGATGTACAGCATGGAAACAAATCTAAGTACAGCTGAGAGAGGCAGGAAGTTAACAGATTTAATATCTTAGTAAAGAATGGAATTAGCTTCATCACAAAGTTTGTGACACAATAGGTTTTGCTGAGTTTCACTGTTTTCCAAGGGACAGGCTGGGGCATGCTCCAATTTGTCACAGCTTTCTTGCTTAGAAATTGGATATATTCCAACCAGTACTCACTCCTAAATACTGGCCAATAACTCTTGCTGACAATTCAGCTTCTAAGTAAGCATACAATCGAGTTTACAGAGATATGAAGCACGGAAACAGACCCTTCCATCCAACTCGTCCATGCTGACCAGATATTCCAACATCTTCAATGATGCTCAAACGTGAACTGATTAGAGTCATAGAATTATACAGCACAGAAATAGACCCTTCGGTACAACCCATCCATGCCGACCAGATATTCTAATTTAGTCCCATTTGTGAGCACTTAGTCCATATCCCTCTAAACCCTTCCTATTCATATACTCTTCCGGATGCCTTCTAAATGTTGTAATTGTACCAACCTCCACCACTTCCTCTGGCAGCTCATTCCATACACACGCCACTTTCTGTGTAAAAGGTTGCCCTGAGGTCTCTGATATATCTCACCTTAAACCTATGCCCTCTGGTTTTGCACTTCCCCACCCCAGGGAAAAAGACCTTGTCTATTTACCCTATCCATGCCCCTCATGATTATACAAATCTCTATAAGGTCACCCCTCAGCGTCCGATGCTCCAGTCTATAGCTCCCTATAGCTCAAATCCTCCAACCATTGCAACATCTTTGTAAATCTTTTCTACACCCTTTCAAGTTTCACAACATCTTTCTTCTAGAAGGGTGACCAGAATTGAATGCAGAATTCTAAAAGTAGCCCAACTAATGTTCTGTACAGCCATAACATGATATTTCAACCCCTTTATTCAATGCACTGACCAATAAAGGCATGTACCAATAGCCTTCTTCACTATCCTACCTACCTACAACTCCACTTTCAAGGAACTATGAACCTTCACCCCAAACTCTCTTTGGTTAACAACATTCCCCAGGACCTTACCACTAAGTGTATAAGTCCTGCCCTGATTTGCTTTACCAAAATGCAACACCTCATATTTATCTAAACTAAACTCCAACTGCCAGTCCTCGGTCCATTGGCCCATCAGATCAAGATCCTATTGTACTGTGATATAACCGTCTTCACTACACCTCCAATTTTGGTGTCATCTGCAAATTTACTAACCATTCTGCTATATTCACAACTAAATTATTTATAGAAATGACAAAAAGCAGTGGACACCGATCCTTGTGACACAGGCCTCCAGTCTGAAAAGCAACCCTCCACCCTCTGTCTTCTACCATTGTATCCAAATGGCTAGCTCTCCCTGGATTCAGTGTGATCTAATTTTGCTAACCTGTCTACCAAGTGGAACCTTGTCAATTCAGCCTTGCTGAATTCCACCTAGCCAATGTCCAAGCTCTGCCTTCATTAATCTTCTTTCTCACTTCAAAACACTCAATCAAGTTAGTGAGACACATAAAGCCATGTTGACTATCCCAAATCAGTCCCTGCCTTTCCAAATACTTGCAAATCCTGTCCCTCAGAATCCCCTCCAATAATTTATCCACCACTGACGTCAGGCTCACCGGTCGATAGTTCCCTGGCTTTTCCTTACCACCTTTCTTAAATAATGGTACCACAAGCAACATACATTGTCCACAAAGAGTCATAGAGATGTACAGCATGGAAACAGAACCTTCAGTCCAACTCGTCCACATCGACTAGATATGCCAACCCAATCTAGTCCCACCTGCCAGCACCTGGCCCATATCCCTCCAAACCCTTCCTATTCATAAACCCATCCAGATGCCTTTTAAATGTTGCAATTGTACTAGCCTCCACCACCTCCTCTGGGAGCTCATTCCGTACATGTACCATCTTCTTTCCCCCCTCACCCTAAATCTATGCCCTCTAGTTCTGGACTCCCGCACCCCAGGGAAAAGACTTTGTCTTTTTATCCTACCTATGCCCCTCATGATTTTATAAACGTCCATTAGGTCACCCCTCAGCCTCCGACACTCCAGGGAGAACAGCCCTCACCTATTCAACCTCTCCTGAGAGCTCAAATCCTCCAACCCTGGCAACATCCTTGTAAGTCTTTTCTGAACCCTTTCAAGTTTCACAACATCTTTCCAATAGGAAAGAGACCAGAATTGCATGCAATATTCCAACAGTGGCCTAACCAATGTCCTGTACAGCCGCAACATGACCTCCCAACTCCTGTACTCAATCTTCACTAATCAATTCAGATTGTTTAACAAAGTATGGTGGTCAGGTCCCAGGGCAACATATTCTAGTGCAGACTCAGAGAGATATCTTCTACTATGGACCCAGAGATATATAATCCAGAATGGGCCCAGATAGGTATCTCCTAATGTGGACCCAAGGAGCAATATCCCAGTGTGGATCCAAAGAGACAAGTCCCAGCATGAACACATCTTTTGTGAAGAGTGGGGAGAAAACTGGAGGAACATGAAGAGAAAATATAAATAAAATGTAATATTGGTATCAAGCTTGTTTTTCATTGTTCGACTCAAGGCTTTTAAGAAATATGGTCATGCAACAGTTCCGTGAGTCAAGGGTTATGTATCTTTTGCTTGGTCTGCATTTCCCAAATAATTAAATCAGAGTCATTACAGAGAATTTTAAGCTGCCATCCAAAAAAAAGAGCTGAATGACTAGTTCTTTGTTACTATTCAGAGACTGTTCTGAATACCGTCACTTATAACTCGCAGCAAAGCTTACAACATGACTTTACAGTGCTCGTTCTCTTGTAGGTTCGGAGAAATTGCCAGATTTTATAGGAACAGGCTACCTGGTAGCACTTGAAGCAAAACTCCTGCAGAATTATATCAAACAAAAGCATCCCCAAAACCAGGAGCCCTGTAAATGTTTTATTTTGGGAGATCCATTTACTTCTCATCTACAAAGCAGAAGCGATTCAGAGATTAAGCGTTGAACCGTTGAATCAAAATGAACACCACCAGTGAGGAATATTTGGTGAAAGATGCTTGGAATGTGCTCCTGAGTATTAACTCGACACCAATCTTAAACTTAAGTATGGGGGAGACAGACCAGCCACCAGGAAAGTTAATAGATCAGACTATTACTGTCATTTCAATCCTTGCTCTGTTCATCACAATGATATCAATGGGCTGCACGATGGAATTACCAATGATCAAGCATCACATTTTGAAACCGAAGGGGGTGCTGATTGCAGTGTTTTCTCAATATGGGATTATGCCCCTAACAGCTTACAGCCTCGCCAAGGCTTTCAGGCTGTCCTCCATTGAATCTCTGTCAGTCCTGATCTGTGGCTGTTGCCCTGGCGGAACCCTCTCCAACATCTTCTCACTGGCACTGAACGGAGACATGAATCTCAGGTACGGAAACAGCTGCTCACCTGAAGCTTGGCTTTTCTAGTGGCTTAAGGGGTAGAATCCATCTTTGGGAAAGATGCAAGTCTAGGGAAAGAGTCTAAGAAAAGGTGCCACATAATATTGTCAGCTCAACTACTAATGAAAGGTCATTGATGTGAAATGTTAACTCCGTTTATCTCTCCAGAGATGAAGACGAGCTGCTAAATCTTCCAGCATTTTCTGTTTTGTTTCAGCATCCACCGTATTTTATGCTTGTATTACTGTCCATCTGTGCTATGTACCCTTTCATGCATTTGCTGAAGGCCAGTTTCACACATTTAAATGATAAAGAATATTGTCTTCATTAGAAATGGCATATTTTGTGACTATGTTTACAAAAGCATGGGTTGTTAATGTTATCCTCCTCAAAGTCCTTTATAATGCCACTTGATTGCACTGTTAGTGTTAAAAAAAAATTAAGATTTCATCTTTTTCACTCCCCAAGCCAAATACAGTTTGACAAATTTTGTTCCCCAAGAAGATGGTGTCCTTTTGAATTCAGAACCCAAACGTTTAACAGTGATAGCCAGTTTAATATCTTACTTTATCTGCATCTCTCACTTGGGCCAACAATTCCTCTGCTTGGTGTTCTCCCCCACTGTCGCCATCTGCAGGTGGAGGTCTAGCTGGCAGCTGAGAGAGATGGGTGCAAATTGGAAGCAAAATCAAAGAGGTTTTCGAGGTGGGAGGAAAAAAAGGGAGGCATCTCTCCTCTAGCCCGTCTGCAACACAAACCTCATTCATCACCAAGGAACCCTCTGTCTGTCCTGACATTCAGTCTGGCTGCTGCCAGGTTACTAGTGCAGGGTCCTCATTTGGTCATAGTGCCAGGATCCCAGATCCACAAAAGCATTCAGTCCCAGTGTCACCACATCCTGTATTGGAATAGGTGATTGACCGTCGAGGGAACGTATCAGTAAATGATGGAGGGAACAAATACACATCTGTAACTACAGTGTACATGAATGCTAAAATTAACCAGAATATTGTAATGTCCAAATTTGAAAACGTTCCTTAGATCGGTTCCAATAACTGCACCTGAATCAGGTGCCTTGAAAAATGGATCCAGTTTAAAGCTTTGCCAGGCAGGGTTGGAGGGTGATAAATATTCAGAAAGTTAACAGTGTGGATTCCCATCCCTTTGGCAGCTAGTTCCTTTAGAACATAGAACATAGAACAATACAGCACAGAACAGGCCCTTCGGCCCACGATGTTGTGCCGAACATTTGTCCTCGCTTAAGCACCCATCCATGCACGTATCCAATTGCCGCTTAAAGGTCACCAATGATTCTGACTCTGCCACTCCCACATGCAGCGCATTC
>NC_057719.1:74545588-74549378 GCF_004010195.1 Chiloscyllium plagiosum
TACCATGGGGAACTTTATCAAATGCCTTACTAAAATCCATGTATACTACATCCACTGCTCTACCCTCATCCACATGCTTGGTCACCTCCTCAAAGAATTCAATAAGACTTGTAAGGCAAGACCTACCCCTCACAAATACGTGCTGGCTGTCCCTAATCAAGCAGTGTCTTTCCAGATACTCATAAATCCTATCCCTCAGTACCCTTTCCATTACTTTGCCTACCACTGACGTAAGACTAACTGTCCTGTAATTCCCGGGGTTATCCCTATTCCCTTTTTTGAATAGGGGCACAACATTCGCCACTCTCCAGTCCCCTGGTACCACCCCCATTGACAGTGAAAACGAAAAGATCATTGCCAACGGCTCTGCAATTTCCTCTATTGCTTCCCACATAATCCTAGGATATATCACGTCAGGCCTCAAGTTTTCCAAAATGCCCAACACATCTTCCTTCCCAACAAGTTTCTCTTCTAGCTTACCAGTCCGTTTCACTCCTCTTCAACAATACGGTCCCTCTCATTTGTAAATACTGAAGAAAAGTACTCATTCAAGACCTCTCCTATCTCTTCCGACTCAATACACAGTCTCCCACTATTGTCCTTGGTCGGACCTACCCTCGTTCTCGTCATTCTCATGTTTCTCACATACGCATAAAATGCCTTGGGGTTATCCTTGATCCTACCCGCCAAAGATTTTTCATGCCCTCTCTTAGCTCTCCTAATCCCTTTCTTCAGCTTCCTTCTGGCTATCCTGTATCCCTCCAACGCTCTGTCTGAACCTTGTTTCCTCAACCTTCTTCCTCTTTATAAGACATTCAACCTCCCTCGTCAACCAAGGTTCCCTCACACGACAATCTCTTCCCTGCCTGACAGGTACATACATATCAAGGACACGTCGTATCTGTTCCTTGAAAAAGTTCCACATTTCCACGACATCCTTCCCTGACAGTCTATGCTCCCAACTTATGCTCCTCAGATCCTGTCTTACAGCATCGTATTTACCCTTCCCCCAATTGTAAAACCTACCCTGTTGCACGGACCTATATCTCTCCATAACCAAGGTGAAAGTCACAGAATTGTGGTCACCATCACCAAAATGTTCACCCACTAACAAGCCCATCACTTGTCCCGGTTCGTTACCAAGGAAATTTACAAAAGGAAATTTGTCATTGTCACTTAGTCTGGCCTACATGTGATCCCACCCATACAGCAATGTGTTTGACTCTTAACTGCCCTCTAGGAAATCCAGATAGGCAACAAATGCTGGCCCAGCCAGTGATGCCCACAATCCATGAGCAAATTTTTAAAATTCCTCTGTAAAGATTACACTATCAAGGAAGAGGTACCTATTAGTTAGCATTGTTAATATCAGTAATATTGTATTTCAGAATTGGTGACTGAATTGTTTATGGCTAATCTTTGCTGAAACTTTATCTAACATTGTCTCTCTTATTATCCCGACAGTATTGTGATGACCACATGCTCTACAGTACTAGCACTTGGCATGATGCCTCTCCTTCTTTATCTCTATTGCAAAAACCTATCACTGGCAAGTAAAGTCCCATACAGAGGGATTTCCATAACCCTGGTCTTAATGCTCATCCCTTGTGGCATTGGCATCTTCCTCAATGACAAGTATCCAAAGTACTCAAAGACAATAACTAAAGTAAGAGATTTGATAATTTGCCAGCATGGTATCTTCTCTGTTTGTTTTCTGTTAAAATAGTTCAAAAATTAAATGAATCCTAACTTAAATGATGCTTTTCAATGATAACATGTGGCAGTTTTCTCATCAGTTAAGTAAATCTGTGTGGGATCCTCTCTATAACATCAATGCATTATGTGCAGGCCAGTTCTCCATACAGGTCTGATTCAGACTTAACATGGCCTAACTATTCCTAGGTTAGCTTGTTGCAGAGAATATGGGAAAAGCCTCCTTTTACTGCATTGGTTTAAAGGTTCAGTCTGAATGCTAATGCTGAGGAAAACAATCTGAACATCTTAACAGGCTTCTTGGAAGTTGCACCATTTGCCTGAGTTGCAGTGGAAGGGTAATTGTGGTATGTCAGTAACTACAGATGGACTCTTGGTATTTGGGCTATTGAGAACTTGTTTCATTCAAAGCATTTTGTTTCATTAAACTTGCATGTTTCTCTTTCAGGCAGGCCTGTTCATTCTTCTTATCGCAGGAATAATAATTGGCATCTTGTCAGGAATGTCAATTGGGACCAGTCTCTGGATGCTTTTCTCCTCTCACCTACTTGCTACCACAGCACTCATGCCCGCTATAGGATATACTTCCGGATATGTCCTCTCATATCTATGCAGGTTACCGGAAAGGTAACGTGTGCAATTAATTGCGGTAGAAACAGTTTTGTCTTAGCAATTGAAATGGTTGTCTTTTGTCCATTCTTGTAACACTAACTGAGGCATAAAACTTTAATTGCATAGATTTAAATTAGGTACAATGAGAGTGCATGTCAGAAGCTTTACCACACCTTCATTAGAAAAGAAAACCACAAATATCTGGTTGAAAGTCAAGCTGAATGTTTGGCTTCTATTAGGGGCTGTCAGTAACACAGAGAGCTACCTGAATGTTCTTGATTCAGAAGAAAGTAGGAACTAATTCTAAAATAAAGTATATCTATTCACATCTGTTTCAGATGACCCCGCAACAGAATGTCCAGGGTGAAATATTAGAGAGTTATATGTTCATATTTTTGGATATCATTAATATGAAAATACAAATTCAGAGCAAGATTAGGCCGTCAGATCATAAGACCATAAGACAAAGGAGCAGAATAAGGCCATTCAGCCCATTGGGTGTGTTCCATCATTCAATCAAGACTGATATGTTTCTCCATGCCGTTCCCATCCCTTGTCCCCATCACCCTTGATTACCTTTACCAAGCAAGAACTTATCTATCTCTGTCTTAAAGATATTCAATGACTTGGCCTCCACCGATTTGGCTGAAGAAATTCCTCCTCATTTCAGTTCCAAAGGTCGGCCTTTCACTCTGAGGCATCCCTTGGGTCCTCGTCTCTCCTGATAGCGGAAACATCTCTAGATCCACTCTATCCAGGCCTCTCAGTATTCTATAAGATTCAATTAGATCCCCCCCTCCCCCATCCTTCTAAACTCCATTGAGTACAGACCCAGAGTACTCAACCACTATGCGTATGACAAACCCTTCATCCCCAGGGTCATCCTTGTTAACCTCCTTTGGACCCCTCAAACACCAGTCCATGCTTCCTTAGATACGGGGCCCAAAACTACTCACAATATTCGGAATGCAGTCGAACCAGACCCTTATACAGTTCAGGTGACACATCCATGCTCTTGTATTCTAGCCCTCAAGCCTGCTCTGCCATTTAGCTGATCTGACTGTGGACTATTCCCTCCACCTGTTGACTCCTTCCTCTGCCTTAAAGATGTCCAGCAACCCTGCCTCCACTTCTCCCAAGTGCGGCATGTTCCGCAGTTGCATAAACCCCTGAGACAAAAAATATTTTCCTTACCTCCATCTTAAATCCATCTTAAAGTCAGGAAATCTATCAAAGAAAAAGAGAGATCCTATAAAGTGGTCATGAGCACTGGGAAATCAGAAGATTGGGAAGGCTACAAAAACAAACAGAGGATAACAAAGAGAGAAATAAGGAAGGAGAGGATCAAATATGAAGGTAGGCTAGCCAGTAATATTAGAAATGATAGTAAAAGTTTCTTTCAATACGTAAGAAACAAACGACAGGCAAAAGTAGACATTGGGCCACTTCAAACTAATGCTGGAAG